>NW_015090803.1:7114237-7172426 GCF_001431845.1 Calidris pugnax | reverse complement strand
TTTTTCTTAGGTTAATGAAGAAAAAAAGCAATTAACCGTTCCCCACACTTAAATTTTTTTTTTTATAAAAAAAAAAAAAAAAAAACAAAAAAAAAAAACAAACAAACAGGAAAGCTGAGTAAACAAAGCTGAAATGTAGATGTGGTGGAGTCCATAATTATTTTGCATATAAATACACATTGCGGACTGTATGAACTGTTGCACACACACAAAAAAAAAAAAAGTCAAGTCAAACTAGGATCTGGCATATCAGAGGCAGTCTGTGTCCACATAGTAATAAATGGAGACTTTGAGGCAGTGAGTTAAGTCTCTCTCTGCTTAACAGTGGCAGTTTGCAAGTGAGGCAAGGATAGGAGATTGCTGTCCTGAAAAGTGTCTTCTGTTAGAACATCCTTTCCTTCTCTACATCATGGCAGTGATAGCAGAAAAAGTTGGACATGCTGGGCAACATGATAAAAGAGTCACTGAGTTACCTGGAATTGGAGGGAGCAGAGCATAGATGCATGGAAAAGAGGGTGGAAACAAATGGAGGGGAGATTTGCACAGTCTCTGATGACATGTGATAGATTTGAATAATTTTACGTGGTTCTCCATGGCCTTATACAGAGGAATCCAGGGATACTTTTAATGAAAGTTTCTAAATTAGTTTCACAGGATTAACACTTACCTACTTAGTCATACTGAAATGCAATTTTACTTTGTTATTAAGGTATCTTAACTATCATCTTTCCTCTACCAAGTTCTTGGGATGCCACTGTATTCCACGTTAAGACTTTCTGGAATGGATTTATATTAACTGTTAAAACTTGTAGGGAGAGTTACTTGCAGGATACAAGCATGATTTGTTTACCATAGAGAACTTGGGTAAACATGTTCTTGAGCCTTCTTTACTACTCATATGAAAGTGCTAGCACAGCTGTCAGTGACCTTATAAGTCAGTTACCTGATAGCCCATGTGTGTTCTTGTTAGTTTTCTTGCAGTATCATCAGACCAAAGACTGTCACTAGGATGTGGCACAGAGTCTGTTATCTACAGTAGCAGAATTCAAGGAAAAAATTGATAGATTCTGCTAATACATACATGTGATTTCTGCAGAGATGATGGAGAAGAACGAGGTCCTTATTTGCTTAAAGCAATAAAATCTCACATTAGATGTGTTTATTGGTCATTGTTCAAAGACATGATATTGACAAGAGAGAAAGCACTTGAATTATAGCTGTACTTTTTCTTCCAGCTCCATTCTCTTTCTGTTTAGTTCAGTTGCATTTTGTTAAAACATTGTTTTCTTCTTTGCACATTGCTCTCGTCAACAAAATGTTGACACCTTGTCAAAACCACAGAACATTCAAAACCAAATGTTATCAGTGACTGGGAACCTGCACTGGGAACCTTTGGATGAGCTAAGGAAAGATCCAGTTTGATTTCCTCAGGCAAAATCTTTGGCATCTTCATCTGTCAGTCTCAGAGTCCACATTTTCTGCAGTGGAAAAGTGGAAACGATCAGGCTAAAACTGCTCTGGCAATGCCATGTATCCAGCAACAGCTTTATTTTGCTAACAATCAGTAACTCTGGAAATGTGACTGTGTTGGAACGCTGAAGAGTTAGCAGCAACTTTATTGACAAGTTATTACAGTTGTCTATAAGAAAATATTTTTATCTGTTTCTTTTACATAACAATTCCCTGGAAATAAGATGGTGTGTTTTAATATTTTTTTTTAAGGCTTCATTTGCATCTGCTTAAAAGAATATTTAGTTTACTAAGTCAACTGATGAAATGTAAAGAAATGTGCCAGATTTATGATGTCTCATGCAGCCTAATTCTGCTCTCTTGTGCATATATATCGCAATAATTATGACTTGAAGAGTGAGTAGGACTCAGGAGGTGATCGTCCCCCTGTACTCAGCACTGGTGAGGTCCCACCTCAAGTACTGAGTACAGTTTTGGGCCCCTTACTACAAAAAAGACGTTGAAGTGCTGGAGTGGGTCCAGAGAAGGGCAACGAAGTTGGTGAGGGGTCTGGAGAATAAGTCCTATGAGGAGAGGCTGAGGGAGCTCAAGTTCTTCAGCCTGAGAGGAAACCTTATCACTCTCAGCAACTACCTGAAAGGAGGTTGTAGAGAGGCAGAGGTCAGTCTCTTCTCCCAAGTCACAGGCAATAGGACAAGAGGAAACCTCCTCAAGTTGCGCCAGGGGAGGTTCAGATTGGATATTATGAAAAATTTTTACACTGAAGGGTTATTAAGCATTGGAATGGGCTGCCCACGGAAGTGGTTGAGGCACCATCCCTAGAGATATTTAGAAAACGGGTTGACATAGTGCTTAGTGACATGGTTTAGTGATGGTTTTTTATCAGGGTTAGATTGATGGTTGAACTAGATGATCTTAAAGGTCCCTTCCAATCTAGACAATTCAAGGATTCTGTGATTGTTTTGTGACAGAAGACTTGTATATTGAATATGCAAAACATTTACACTTTTTATTTTTTGTTCAGATACTTGGTTTCTTAGACTATGAATCATTTAATTTGATTAGTCTTGTGTGTTAAGTGCAGGTGCAGGGCTTTATGAAAGAGCTTTGCATCTTAGTCCCTCTTACTCTCACCACAGAAGGGTGGAAGTGAATTAAAGGAATTTGTTCATTTTTTATTTCCTACCTTTGAGTGACAGAAGGGGCAATACAAGCTGGTTTGGTGGCTGCTTGGAGGATGGTGTGGCAAGAAAAGTCCTGAGGAAGTGAAGGTCTGAAAGTGGATATAACAATAGATGGTTGACACATAGCAAAAAAAGTAAGACTTAAGCTTCTCTGCCTGGATAAAACTATTCCCAGACTGTCTAGAGTGAAAGGAGAACACAGTTTGCATTGGTGTCACTGGTTCTAAGGTACTCATAGGAACATGTGTGGCTAAGAAGACATTTACTGCAGAAAAGCTCCAGATTTTGAGGAGATGGATGCAGAATTTAATTATTTTATTGGAGAATTAAACAAGAGGTTGTCAACAATCCCATTCCATTTCTATTTTATGATATCTCTGCAATACCCAAATATCCACTAAAGATTTCCATTCTGAGTATTTCATTGAGCTTTGTCCAGGCTGGGCATGACTAAACATTGAGTATTATAGTACATTGAGTATGCATAGCTCATCAATAGGGCTAGTGGTCTGACTCTGTATTCTTGGTTTAAGCAGGCCTTATTTTCTGGTGAAAGGAATGCTTGTCTCTGAAGGCTACTGGCATACTGATGGGAGGGTTTGTATAAAATCTCCCATTTAAATTCCTTGGTCTCTTGAGCTTTGTTTTGATTTCAGTCTGGGATCAGACTTCGAGCTGTTGGAGCGAGGAAAGGTAGAAAGGGTGGTTGAGAGAGTGACCATAAAGCACTCTCTTTTTTTATGTATATATGAAAGGTGGACTATAGCCAAATTGCTTTGTGATAAGATTATGCTTCATTTGGTTTCTTTTCTGCTTTCCTGTGTTGTGCTTATATAAGCCTTGAGGATATTAAAATATATTTTGAACCTTCAGTTCATAATGCAAGAGAAAGATTAGGCTCTTTCTCCAAGAGTGGTGTCTTGGAGCAATAAAAAGAGTCTGTATATAAATAAACCTCCAAAAGAAATTTCTTTGAAAGCTGCGACTCCTGACAATACAGAAGACCTTTGCATGCACCATTTGAAGCAGGGAAGGAATTTCTGTGTCTCAGATGACTGCACTCAAAAGAACCGTAACAAAAGAGGGCACTACTTTTTTGATGAGTAGAAAGTTCTTTTGGCTTATAGAATTATATGATGCTGGCTTTCAGTAAAAGCTACATAATGTATAGCATTGGATCAGTATATTTTTCCACGAATGCTTCCCAATAGTGAAAGATAGCACACTTCTGCTCTTGACACAGTGCAAGCACATATTGACCTAGTCCTGACCTAAACTTGATCATCTCCTTTAGTCCTGAAAAGTACTTGATATTCATTTGCTTCTCTCGATGTAAAGGTAGAAAAATAAAAAACCAAGCAAACAAGTTCAACCTAGGACTTCTGGACATTGGGTGCATAAGTAATGCCAGGACCTGCAACTCTACCATGCAGGGCACTCACCTGGAGTTCTTCAGGAGAGAAGTAGCCTGTGCATGTATTGGAAGTCTGTTTTCTTTAGTGGTGCATACCATTTGTTATCCCTATTTTCTTTGTTTAGTCAAAATATTTTCAGACATATTTACAGAGGAGGAGGAGAATGAGAATGAGGACAGATGGCGAGTGACAGTATGATTGAAGAGAAACAGCAAATGACATTAAATAATGACAGGACATGGAATGATTTCAGTGACCAGTGTCCACCTGCAAAGAATTAAAATTCACTTTTACTATACAAAAGAGGAAATGCATTAAAACAGGAGACATTAAATTGATTTGTCTCTATTTCTAATGACGAACCATGTTACAATAACTTCCCTAAACCTACAAATCGACCATTTCAGGTCATATTACCAGGTGTTCTTCTTAGTATAACTGAATTAGATTTGTTTGAACATGGCTGATGTCTACAATTTTCTTCCAGAAGCAGTCTTAATGACTAATTTGTGTGTGTGTGTAGAAAAGACATGAAACAATTGAAAAGAGAAATATATGCTGCTGCTTATGCAGAAGATTACAACAGCTGTTTAAAGAACATTGCAGTTGTTGGTGTTTGGAAGACGGAGTTGAGAGTGACTTCTTGTCCAACTGAAAGTACTGCTAGAATGTAGCCAGGCAGACTGTAAATTTACAGAAATAATTTGGCCAGTTTAAGAGTTATAATGATACTCTGTAGAGATCTGTCGTTCTATTTTTAAGCAGGAAAGTTAAATTGCTTAATGCTTCTTCTCTTTGAATGCATCGCTTCAGCTTTAGAGGGTGGTGGCTCTCTGTAACATTTCTGACAGTAACAGCATGAGCAGTTTTTCCCAGAAGTTTTGATTGGGTCAAATACAAAAATGAATTAAGGACAGAAAATTAAAATGGAAAAAGGAACAGTAGAAATAACCTGCTTCTGACATCAGTTCTACCTTCTTTTAAAAGGGTTTCTTTGCTTGCTCTGTCTTCAACCTCAAAATGAGAATATTTAAACCCAATGTAAACAAACCTGCTTCTTCCCATGATTTTTCTCTCCTTCTCCACTCTTCTTTCCTCCTGTTCCAAATTCTCCCTGTCCCATCTTTAAATACATTAAGTGGAAGCATTTCCTGATGACTGAAATAGTAATGTTACTTTTTAATTTGAATTGTGATCTTGGTGTGTCCAGCTCATTTTCAAGACTGCAGAGTTCAGAAGACAGAGAATAGAGTGGGAAGTGACTAATCTGTTTGGTCTTTCTAAGGAGTCCTCCAAAGCTCAGCTGATCATTTGGCAGCAATCAGTTGTACCAGCAGTGGTCTAGGGAACTGCTCCTGTTTCCTTTTATGAATGAAAGTAGATGAATGCCAAAAATAGTATATTGTGATGGAACATGATTATGGAAATACAAAGTCATGTCTAAAAAAAAAATTTAAAACTAAAAAAGTAACACTGTAGCAGTAATTATATGTCTTATAAATAATATTAGTAGGCTTGGTGGTGCTTGGAGGTAGTTAATGTTGACACAACAACTGAAAAACACAAAAGCCTGGCACTGAGCTGAATTATACCAAAATGGATGGGATTGCGATCTAGGGTGTGTGTTGAGGTCTCCGTTATACTTCCAGGCATTATCAACACCTAGGAATGCGTTATCTACTGTTCTGAGTGGTCTTCATTAACAGCAAACTTATTAATGATGTCCTTGGGACTGAACAACATACCTTGCAAACAGAACATGTTATACAATCAGTGACAACAATAACAATTTATTTTAAGTAGTATAATTCTGTAGCAGGTGTGAGAGAGAAATGTTGACATGAATTAAAAATATTGCCAAACTCAGCATTGTTTAACTTAAGTCTTAGCAAGATGAATATTATAGACAGTAAGGAAGATAGCCGATATGATGATGTGTGGTTTATAAATCTTACCATCTGTAAGATGCAAGGAGTTAATCCTATTTCTATTCTAAGTCTGATGTCTGATTAGTTTAAATATCTTTGAATTAGTGGAATGATGCCCTGACGATCAGGTCTTCTGTCAAGAGATTTTAATGAGTATCAAGTCAGATGATTAAGGTAGAATGATTCTATAGTAAACATGGAAGCTTCAGATGTCAAGCTAACAAAGTGAAAGCAATTCCAGTAAAATAAGCAACATCAGTAGAGAGTTCAAAGGAAAGCATGGTTTCAGAGGAGTAAGAAGCTTCATTAAACTCTATTAATGATCCCTGTAGACAAATTTTGCATTTAAATTAATGCCTTGCTTCTAGAGAAAGCAGTATTACTGAGCTTCAACCAATGATGCAAAGGGATTTACATGAGCTGAACATCTGTGATTCCCTGACTACTGACCTCCTAAATAAGATTTTTTTTTTTATTTTTTTTTTTACAATTACGTTAGTTGTAGATTTAGTAGTTCACTTTTTTTTCTCTCTCTCTCCTAAAAGACAGCTGTTTGAATTAAATTCATTCTTTATCCTTGCAGGGTCTTCATTCTGGTGCCTACTGGATATTGTTCCTATAAAGAATGAAAAAGGAGATGTAGTACTCTTCCTGGCCTCTTTCAAAGATATAACAGACACAAAAGTGAAGATTGCTGCAGAAGACAAAAAGGAAGGTTTGTGTGAATTGCAACAACATTGATAAGAATCCACACTGATGAGTTTTTGGGAGTTGCAGTTACATGAACTCTCTCTCTCATGTACACTTTTCAATATAGAGACCTCATAGCTTACCAAACAAGAAATGAATATATGACATGGAAGGATATATAATACGTTGAATTTCTTATTTGTAATTTTTTTTATTTACATACTGGTTCACATTCTATAAAGGTAGAATCCAGGGGCAGAGTACTTTGTCCTCAAAATTAAATTTGTTTTAATGTACCATGATTTAATTTATTCTGGATTTTTCAGAGGTATCTGTTGGAAAAGCTAGACCTTTTTTAAGCATTCCTTTGCAAATCTGATTTCAACATGACTGAGAGATGAGTAAATGCATTTTTTCCCATTTTTCTATAAGCAGAATATACGTCTTTAGAAATTATTTTGCTGTTGAGAAGCATGACTATTCTTGTGTCATCTAATTTTCATAACATTATATGAAATTATAAGATTTATTATGTCTTTAGGAATATCCAGTAGTGTAAGAAATATGTTCTCACATTTTCTTGCTTCTGAAAGGAAACAATACAAGGATTCTCTCATGAATTTGGAAAAGGATTATGTTATGCTAGTGATTTACAGCCACCATAAAATAATTTTGACTGTATAGCATAGTCAAGCTTTGCTAAATCCTGCTACCACAAAGCAAAGGCAGTGTGTGTGGAAGGAGGTTATGCAGTCAGCATTGGCCTGTGTTGTGCATCAAAGGCAGTGAACTTATTCCAGGTTTACATTTCAGAATCATGGAGTGGTTAGAGTGGGAAGGGACCCTAAAGATCATTGAGTTACAACCCTCCCTGCCTTGGGCAGGGGCACCTCCCACTAGACCAGGTTGCTCCAAGCCCCATCCAGCCTGGTCTTGAACAGCTCCAGGGATGGGGAATCCACAACTTCTCTGGGCAACCTGTTCCAGTGCCTCACTACCCTCACAGTAAAGAATTTCTTCCTAATATTTAATCTAAATTTCCCTTCTTTCAGTTTAAAACCATTACCCCTTGTCCTATTGCTATAATCCCCGACAAAGAGTATCTCCCCATCTATCCTGTAGGTCCCGTTCAGGTACTGGAAGGTATACTCAACCAGGACTTTAGGTTTGCAATTTTTCAAAGGAACTGTTTAGTACAAGTTTATCTATAGAAGTTAAATAAATTGTGTAAAATTTCGTTACTGTTGAATTTTCCAATCTGGTGCTGCTCTGGGACTTATTCATAGCCATTTGATCATAGAATCATAGAATCATAGAATCATAGAATCATTGAGGTTGGAAGAGACCCTTGGGATCATCGAGTCCAACCATCTACCCTACTCTACAAAGTCCTCCCCTACACCATATCCCTCAGTACCGCATCTAAACGTCCCTTAAACACAGCCAGGGATGGTGACTCAACCACCTCCCTGGGCAGCCTGTTCCAATGCCCGACCACTCTCTCTGTGAAGAATTCCTTCCTAATGTTCAATCTAAACCTCCCCTGTTGGAGCTTGAAGCCGTTCTATTGTTAATTACCTGTGAGAAGAGACCAGCCCCAACCTCTCTACAGTGTCCTTTCAAGTAGTTGTAGAGAGTGATGAGGTCTCCCCTCAGCCTCCTCTTCCTCATACTGAACAGCCCCAGCTCCTTCAGCCGCTCTTCGTATGATTTGTCTTCTAGGCCCTTCACTAGTTTCGTTGCCCTCCTCTGCACTCGCTCCAGCACCTCGATATCTCTCTTGTATTGAGGTGCCCAAAACTGGACACAATACTCGAGGTGTGGCCTCACCAGTGCTGAGTACAGGGGCATAATCACCTCCCTACTTCTGCTGGTCACACTATTCCTGATACGAGCCAGAATGCCATTGGCTTTCTTGGCCACCTGGGCACACTGCCGGCTCATATTCAGCCGTTTGTCAATTATGATCTCTGCATATCTCAGAAACAATGTAAATGTAGGTTCAGGACCAATTTCTCCTTATGAGTTTTTGAAGTATGGGGAAAAATTAGGAATAATTAGTATTCAACTTTCTGATTTCAAATATTAGCTTTTCAATAAAAAAGTTATATTTCAGTTACAAAGAAGTGTAATTCAGCATTCTTTTTCAACATTTTATTTCTTTACAACAGAAAATATTATTCTTCCCTGAGCTGCTGAATATTCTTTAATCAACATTTATTTTAACAACATCTGCGCCTCTTGTATATTTCAACAAATAATTTCACTTTTGTCTTACTTTTCAAGCCCAAAATAATGGAGGGTTTTTTTGCATCCTTGACTTTTTGCACAAAACATATTTAAGAATTTCTGAGCTGGAACACTGAAGAGCAGCTTCGAAGCAACACACGAGATATTTTGCAGTTGAAGTAAAATAATTAAAATATAAAACATATTTTATATAGTTTCTCCTTAATCCTTAGAAAGCCTTATGCTTATTAAAGTTTTAGGAGAGTAGTTTCTTAAAACATATGTGGGGCCATGTAGAAGAGAGATTGTCAGAGTATCTGTGCTCTAAACGCTAATGATTTACCTTATCAGAGACGCAAATTTTAGGATACACTCAGTAAGACATCATGCTTAATATGCCAGTGATTACTCGAAATAGAAGTATTACTGATTACTTGTCAAATGACAGCTATTGTTTATCTGATAATCATTTTATAGCTGTATGCTTATTTCAGGAAGGATTAAAATGATCTTCAGCTTTTGACATGGCTCATGTTAAATTGTAAATCTAAGCAGATTTTAATTCATGTTTGCTGTTGTACATTTAAAAATTAATATTTCACCTACTGTGTACTGGCAGAGGAATGCACATATGCAGAGCTACATTACACCAGCAAATGCCCATTTTAATTGAATATTGACATTTGACTGTCCTGCCCAACGTACTCTTTAGAACACAATCCTTTAACTTAGTTGTTCCTTCCCTTTATACCCATTTTAAAACCATGGCAATCATTTACTGCTATGCTTACACTTGTTTGCATCATGACAACAGAAAGCAGCACTTAGTGGAGACCTTTGCCAGATAATATATTTTATATATAGTGATAAAAAATAGGATTTAACCTTTTGTTCAAAATATTTACAAAAATTCCAGCATTTTAATTTTATGTAAATCTACCTAGCTATATAAAGCCAAATTTAATTGTGTGTTAGCTCTTTGAATAACATTCAAACTCTTCCTGTGCAGAGTATTTCACTAGTCCTCTAGTGGTGAACATATCTCATCATTGTCAGAAAAGAATTCCCAGTCCAATCTGTGCAACTGATTCAGTATCTGAAGTTTCAGAATGTTTAACTTCTAGAAGTAATTGGTTTTTCTTTACTTGTACCACAAACACTATCAGTCATGTATGATGTACCTCATAGTAACAGAACATTGAATTTGCATTTTGTTTAAAGGGATTAAAGATCTTTTTTAATGTTCAGTGATTAATATCCATTGCAAAGTGATTGATACACACTGCCGGATATAATTTTCACAGCTAAAATTGCTAAAATTATAATTTTATTTTTCCAAAGATGACTGAATTTTTCCGTTCAAAAATGGAATTACTTGTAAACTTGAAGTTGAAAGCCAACTCTTGCTATAAGATAATTGCCATTATGTGCAGTTTTCTATTTCCTGTTTGTGGTTATACCTCTTGCAGTTAGATTGTGTATGGGAAGCAGAACTTAGATACAAACATGCTTAGTGTGAAATTCTTCTGCCCATGCAAGGCTGTTGTATTAATGTTTTTGCTTGAGTCTATCTCTTCTCTTTTCTGCCCAAAACAGACTTTGATAATTTGCATGGAACATTAATAGTCGTGTTCCATCTCCTTTTAATTTCTAAACTCCTTATACAGCTTATCTAAAAAAATTCCTTCATGTTCCTTTTCTTCTAAGTCTGCCCTGGATCCACTGGCATTCCACCAAGACTTTATGGTATTACACTCTCCCTGGTTGTGCCTCCAGCACTCTTCTCCAGACTCATTCTTCCTCATGTCTTTCCTACCTTTGATACCATCTGTTTCTTCTGTAAAATCCTGTTGTCCTTGTACTTTCACAATGACACCTTCCTGAACTTTATATCCTGGTTTCATGGCCTCTCTTTTCTTGTAGAGTGTCTTTTTACTTTTGCAGACCTCGGGAGTTGATACCCTCTTCAATTTTCTGCAGACCTTCTCTTATCTATTTTATCTCATCTGTTCACACAACTTCAGTTGCTCCTTTGTGCCAATGTGCCCTGCAAAAGTCCACTTTTTTGCCTGATTTCCCTTTACTCAGCCCAAATGTCAGATGTCGTCCGTGACCTTTTCTTTTTAATGTCTCATTCCAAATACAAATTTAACAGGGTTTTTTTTTTTTCAGTTCTTTTCTGGATAAAAGTTTCCAGTGAAATTAGCCCTATCAGTCAATGGGAAAAGCATTGTCCTAAGACTTTCATAAAAGTAAAAGGTAAAAACACATGCCTGAGAAGTTTGGAAGTCTTTACGAAGTGCTGGGACAGTCAGGAACCTCATACAGATTCTTCTGCTTGGTTTGTTTTTTTTAAGTTAATTTACTGTCCTTCTCCCCCAGGCCCACATCCCTTTTAATTGTAATATTCTTAGAGACCTTGACATTTCAATATTGGTACTTTGCTTTTAACAATACATGTTTCCCCTACCTGTAAGTTTATTCTAGAAATACACTCTGCTTTCCATCTGCTTAATAATACCTATAATACTTTACTGTTGTGAAAAGCAGCTCAACAGCTTTTCTTCCTAAACTTGGGCTCTAATCAAATTGATGGTCTTTTCTTTCAAATATACAGGAAAAGGTTTTTTTTTAATAAATACTACGATTCCTTCGGAAACTGCTTCTTAAACAGTTTTATGGAAGATTTATTTTAGCATCCTAGCTTACTATGAGCTACATTTTGGTAAACTGGTTAAGGGTTCCATTGTCCTCTTGGGGGAAAACTGATTTAAGTAAAAGTACCTGACTCTAAATCTGGACTCCAATGTGGTACGGCTGGGTCACTGTTTTTATATTTCTGCATATGAACTTTTCATAATACACGTGGGCATGTGCTGGAAGTTAGTGAGATTAAAAGAAACCAGGTAGGGAAATAAGAAGTTAAATTAGTCTGTGACTACTTTTAAATCTCTAACCTCTATGCAAATATGTAATAATTTGGATTATATAGATTTAGAATTCTACTGTTGTAATCACTGGTAAAATTCCCCTGTTGATTTTTGATTCATTCCAAAAAGTTTCCTTTAGACTTTATTGTTAATCCGTTTTGTTTTTTCTTTGAGAAATTTTGTAGCTCTTTGTTTGAAAATAATTATCTTAGGACAGATTTTCTCAACCTTATTTCAGCATTATTATAAAAATGTGTACAATAGATAGTAAGCACAGAATCACATGACAGTTAAGGTGGAAGACATCTCTGGGGATTGTCTACTCCGGTGCCCCCTACACCAAGCAGGGTCAGCTGGAACAGATTGTCCAGGACCATGTCTAGACCTGTGCTGAATATCACGAAGGATGGAAACTCCCCAGATTCTCTGGGCATCCTGTTCCAGTGTTTGCTTGCAAAGTAAAAAAGCTTTTTCTTATATTTAAACAGAATGTCATGTATTTAACTTTTGTGCCCATTGCCTCTTGTCCTTTCACTGGGCACCACTGAGAAATTCTGGGTTTGTCTTTTTTACCTCTGCCCATCATATACTTATACACATTGATAAGATCCCCACCCCGAGGTTTCTTTGCTCCAGGCTGAACAGCCCCAGCTCTCTCAGCCTTTCCTCCTATGTCAGATGCTTCAAATCCCTAATCATCTTTGTGGCCCTTTACTGGATTTGCACTAGTTTGTCCATCTTTCTCTTGAACTGAGGAGCCCAGACTGGACCCAGCACTGCAGATGTGTCTTACCAGTGTAGTAGAGGGGAAGGATCATCTCCCTCTACATGCTGGCAGCGCTTTTCCCAATACAGACCCCAATGTTGTTGGCTGTCTTTGCCACAACATTGCTGGGTCACGTTAAACTTTGTGTCTGCCAGAACCTTCAGGTCCTTACCTGGCAATCTGCTTGCTAGTTGGTTGGCCCCTGGCCTGTCCTAGTGCATGGACTTATTCTGTTGAACATAAAGAGGTTCCTGTTGGCTCATTTCTGTAGCCTCTCAAGGACTCTCTGAAGCTTCTTGCAGCACAAACATCTGATGTAAGAACTCCTTACTCCCAGATTGTATCATCTGCAAACTTTCTGAGTGCACCCTGTCCCATTTTCTAGGTCATTCGGTAAGAAGTTAAACAGCATTTGCCATAGCATTAATCCTTAAGTCATAATGCATTGCTTCCAGCTGGACTTCATGGACATAATGCTGGATCAAAACCCTCTGAGCCCAGAATTTCAGCCAGTTGGCAGTCCACCTCACCACTTCCTCATTTGTTTGTTAGTCATTGTCTTCTCCCCATATTTTTCCTAGTTTGAAGGCCTCCTTTGACTGGTTGGCCTGCCTGTTGACAAAGCAGCTTTTACTCTAGTAATAAAGTGAATTAAAAGCTGGACTACACGTTTTCCCACCACAGATTAAACTAAGCTGCAGTGTTACAGTTTAACTGGCTAGCTTTTTCTGGCTTCTTATTAATCCTTAGGTCTATATGAATTTATGTTAAAACAGATCTATTTTCATTGTGCATCATTTGTTAGAGGGAGGGGTTGTTCTCCTGAGTGTGTCAGAAGTGAAATACCATGTTCCAAACATTTTACACTCCAGATTTTTGCATAAAAAATGTCTGTTGGGGGCAGAGAGAGGCTCTGCTTCTAAAAAATTTGTCAATGTGCACTTTTATTTATTCTGCTTAATTACAGTCTCAGCTACTTCGTGATTGCTCAAGCTACAGCAATGAATATTCAGGGCATAACTTCTCATTTTAAAGCTCCTTACACCTGTCATGAGGCAGGATCTTGAGTGGGGGGCCATACAGTCTCCTAGATGTAAGCATTCAAAGCAATGAAATTGTTTCAGGATGCATGGGGCATCATGTAGTTCTGTCAATGGAGGAGGTGGGATAGAAGCACAGTTTTACCCCAACTTTGCCACTCTCCAAAAGAAGAACATATTGGGGAAGTGTTTATTCTGCAATGACTCTGCTATATGTCCTCTAGGATGACATTGCTCCTGGCTGATCATCAAAGTAGGAAGGGTCTGTGTCTCTTCTGCCCTCAGTAAAGAGAAACTACTTTCTTCCTGGTCAGTGCATGAGAGTGTAAACACTTAGGGGACAAAAGTAGAGATGCCTTTCTACTCCCTATTCCTGCAGATACATGTTGGCACATAGATGGGTCTTCCTCTCCCCTTTTCACCTTCTTATGCAAGCAAATAAGTTCACCTTTTAGAGACATTGATCTTTATGGCCATTGCATTAGCCTTTTACCAGGTGTTAAATGAGAGTGGCAGTTCCATTCCATCAGTTTTCAGAGAGGCATAAGGTGTGTTCTGGAGGTGAGGAGGAAAGTGTCCTTTTTGGTATATGTGGAGTGAAAATGAGAAAAAGAAAAGCAGATATATTAAGAAAACAAGTCTTCTTTTTCAAAATACTTGCTTTCATTACAAGGTAGAAGTTATTCAGGTGCATATATTCCTATTTTCACCTAAGTGAGCAAGGTTATACTTTACCATCAACTTCTGTGTAAATCTTTTTTTTTTTTTTCATTTTATTAATTTATGCAAAGATGAATGATTGTGAAATTATGATCATATCAGATTACAAATAACTTCCTTAAATATTCTGGAGGACAAAATATAAGTAAATAAAGTATGTGGTTGTATTAATGGAATTAAAGGAAAAAAGAAAACCTTCAGGTTCAATGAGATTATGTCCTTAAACGCTACATCCTTGCACAGAAAGACAGATATTAGCACTTGCTAAAGTCAATAAAATTTTTCTCAGAGACTTAAATAATTGGAAATATTTAAACTCTAGGCTTTTTTTTTTTTTTTAGAAAATATTTCAAATATTCTCTGTATCATTACAGAGATAATGTTTTTCTTCATGGTGATAAATGAGCTCATCACTTTGCTAGGAGCTAGAATGCACTGTGGGAAATACAACCTGTTCCAGGAAATAAATGTCACATCAAAAAACAGCTGAAAGAGTGATGACCTGGCTGTAAATTCAACGCTACAATTTGTTCCATAAGAACTACATATGACCACTCCAGTTAAATCAATAGAAATGTTTCAAATTTGGTGGCATAATAAAAATAACATTTTTCCCCCTCGTAAGATGACTCTCTTTAAATGTCCAGTAATAAGCTGGTAAATAAAATATTTTTGCATAATTAAAATAGTTATTTTTGAGTTATAATATTTACTTCATTTTAAGAAATTCCGTAACATTTTAGGTAAAGCCTAAGAGAAGGCAATAGCTTAAAGTCAATTCACCTTCAGAGTTCTTCTGCCTAGTCTCAGTCTATTACAAGGAGTTGAAGAAAGGTGTTTCTTCTTGGATTGTGGTTTTTTTTCAATTCTGAATTTTATGAGATAGACCCAAATACTGCCATCTAAAAATAAGAGAAAAATCCTTTGTTCTGGTCTTTTTGTGACTTCCCTCTCTAACTTTCTTTTCATAATGTTGGAAGAATCAGCTGCCTGAAATGTGGTTAAAGATTTCTTATAAGCATACTGTTTAAAGGTCTTTCTGATCCATGAAACAGTAGTCGTAATGTATACTATTGCTTCTTTTCTCTTCTCTGTTGAAAGTTGAATTTTCTGTGAAGGCACAATATTAAAATGATGAAAATCATACAATTTATTCTGTGTAAAATTGGTCCCTTTAAAAAATATTCTGTAATAATGTTTACAATTCTTCAGCTGGTATGCATGTTAAGTACATCTTCTTATTGAGAATAAAAAAGCAGCTAGAGGCTAGCCTGGATCCACCATACAGCTAATAGTTCTGTGAATATTTGGTTGTTGATGACAGAAGGAATGTGTCATACAACCAACAGATCTCCTGCAGCCTATTGCCCATGGTAATGCTTTATTCTGTCATTAATACCAAAGCAGGCTTCTATCAATTTTCTCTTTATTGACAACTGCTGGTGTGCTGTCCCCTAGATGATAATATCTGAAAGTTAGCCAAAGGTTTTTTAAAAGCCTAAGAAAAATTCATACCAGACTTCCATACAGTCTGTTTTCAAAGGGGTTTTTGTGTTCATTCAGAATCCTTTTGTATTCCTTTACCCCAATTGTCTACTTTGGAATTTACTCAGGGCTTGGGGGTTTTTTTGGAGGGGTTGCCTATGACACCTGTTTGTGTTAATGATAGTGGATATGATTAACTACCGTTGTGTTTTCTGTAGACATCACTATATTTATTTTATGGCACATGGGCTACGCATGGGTGTCCATGCGAAGATCCCACTTTCTGCTGTGATCTTTCTTACCTTATGCAAGTTATGAGGGTTTCTTAAGACTTGTATTGAAAGGACAAAAAATCTTGACTGCACTTCTTCCAGGGCTGGAGACCTAGAACAGGAGCAGGTGGTATTCAGGTACAGCCTGCTCATACCTGTAGAAAATTCCCTGGGCCACGAGCCGGTTCCTGTCACCCTCTCAGCTGCCCTGAGAAGGAAGATCCCTGGGAGCTGACAGGCTGCAAAGGGCTCCCTTCACCATGTGCTGAGCACTCCTCTTCCAGGTCCAGCTCTGCCTGGGGAAGGACTTCTATTTGTTACCACCTGAACTTCATGACTGAAAGAACAGTATGAGTTTTATCTGCCATTAGATGATTAAACAATTTATTTTCCATTTCAAGGATTTTAATGTATCATACTTTATCTGGGGAATGAGAACATCGTAAACCATAAAGTACTCTAGACTACATCCAAAGCTATGCTCTGACTGCTCTGATGTGCTTTGAAGGAGAGCAGACATAGATTTGGTTTTAGTTCGGTCAGTAAAGCTGAGTTTACAGTTCTTTTGCATTGCTAGGGCAGCATATACCTAGTAGAGCTTATCAGAAGTTGTCAGGTTTTATTTTTCTGATTTATACCTAAGGAGTAGATTGTTTTTTCCAAAGGGACAAGAAAAGAGTTATGTCTCAATTTTCTATTAACTTTAAGTGGAAAATTGATGCCTCGTGATCTTATAAAACATAGACAGAAAAGTCAACCGTTACAAAGGCTTTTGTGTCTGATTGTGCTTCTTTTACTGCAACTTTCCCTTACAAGACTGTAAGAAGTTTTAAGCTGTTATGAGACCAATATTAAGATTGGCAAAGAGTTTCTTTTCTTAGAGAAGACTTCCGAGATTGTCACATGTGGTTGTTGTGGCACTATATCAAATCTCATTTGAAATGGAAAACAACACAGGACAGCAAGAAGAGTTAAAAAATGTATTACCACTTTTCTGATCAAAGAAAAGAGACTTAAGTCTGAATTACCACGACTCCTTTTAAACAGCTATTTTGGGGGAGGGAATATCACCACACGGGAAGGATTGTGTAGAAGCACCAGGAGATAGAGCCCCAAATCTGAACTTTTTTTTTAGAACAATGACTTTTCATAGTGTTTGGGGAGATGAGAAATCCTTTTGATTTTAAGCACAGGGTAAAAATAAACCTGCTATATTTAAAGTTACTTTCTCCTTATGAAAGGATTTACTATTGTATCTTTTTACTAAGATCAGCCATTGAAAGACAAAAGCAAGTCTGTAGGGTACCTAAAATATTTTTAAGAGCCAGAAAGAAATAGCTGGGCATTTATAAAAAATAAACTCTCTCCTTCAGAATAGTGAGTGAAAAACCTGATTATGACAGGAAAAGAATGAAAATCACAGACAATAATTGTATACATACGAAGGCACATCTGGTGAATAATGTAGTTTACTACAGATCAGGATTGCTTCTTTTCCTGAAAGCACTGGGAAGATCAAAAGCATGAAAATTCACAAATGTCATTCATTGATTTGTGTTATAAGCTATTGACATGTTCTCTACTAACAGCTTTGTCTGATGGCATCCTACCTGCACAGGCAAATCATATTTTTTTCACTAATAACTACAATAAAAAAATCTTTACCATTTCTGTTTAAAAATAAAAATATTATTACTTCATAGGGAATATTACACTCTCCTTTTTTATCCATGTTTTGCTGTCCCTAGAGTTGAACTATTTCCAATATTAACACAGAAGTATCATTAATCCTTTGCAAATAGTGAAATCAGCATGTGATGGGAGTCACTTGCTGTATAAATATGAAGCTAGTATGGTTCTAAGTGCCATAGCAAGCCCCACAGCTTGAGAAGGTTAATGAATACAGAATTATTAGTGGCTGGAATGGTAGACCTACACAGGAGAGATGGGATCCATCTAAAGCGAAGCATTATCAGGCTGCTGGCACACAAAATTGAAAATCGTATAAGGGACTTGTTTTTATTTAAAGAGTGGACAGAAAGTGAAAAATCAATATCAATAAATATATAGGAAAAAAGAAACAACTTTAACTAAAGATCTGTACCCCAACTGTCTCTGTAGTAATTATTGCCTTTCTGGAAAGTGGTGGAGCTACAGACAGCTTTCAGCTCAGTGGTCAGCATGCAAGAAAAAGGCAGGAGTTAAGAAACCAAAGGTGGTTGTCTTAGGCAATTGCGCATCTATATATTGAAAGTTATTCTGGAAAAAGGAGCTACTAAAAGGATATCTTTAAAAAGACACAAGAGATCCAGGAGGAATAAAGAGGTGGCCTTAAAGGTTGTCCAGAGGTAGAGAGCTCCATTTCCGGACAGGAAGAGCCTTGAAGTGCTGGGGATGCTGAAAGTACTCAAACTCCACCTGAAGGCACTGTGCCTGCCTTCTGCAACATGGGTCAGTGTGGGTCTCACAACACACCACATCACCTAGGCTGTTATATCTGCCACCTACCAGGATGACAGTTGTGTGCTTTGTAGGCCGAGGACATGTAGATGTATTAGACATGGGACATCATGAGGATTAAACCTTTTGCTAAAGAGTCCTGAAAGTGTTCTGGCCAGAAACTTGGGAAAGGTTTTTGCCCACTTTCTCAGCCTGCCTCATAGAAGATCTGAAGCATATTTATTGACTGCTTTGGGAGGCAGTAGAATAAACTGAATGGCCTCATCCAACATGATCGTTTAGGTCGAGAAAGGGAAGAGAGAAAGGCCTGTAAATAGTTTTGAACAGAATTTCAAAGTCATATGACAAAAACAGACTACTCCAGCTGTCCAATACTACAGTGGAGTCCCAATTCAAAAAACTTAAATAAATTTTTGCTCAGAGAAACAGATAAGCATTTTGCTCTCACCCCGAATTTAAGAACACTTGTAAAACTTACTTTGAGTTTTAAATTGTTTGATGACTGAGTTATGAAAATTTTTTAAAAAACAACATTTGAGTATTTTTGGAAATAACCCCTTTTGTTTTGCCCTTCTTTGTTGTAACTAGCACCTGTATGTGTTACAATTCTTTAAACCATTTGCAGGTACCTAAGTTGGAGATGGGGATCTACGGACTTCTCCATCCGCCTCCTTCAGCTTTCGAGTAGCTGTTTGGTTTTGCAGTGTAACTTTTTTTCCCTCCTTTTTTTTTTTTTTTTTTTTTTTCTGTTCCTTTCTTTTTCCCTTCTCCTCCTTACTGATATGTAAAAAAAACCCTCAACTGGAGAGGATACTTGCATGAACTACATGAAATATTCTTCACTGAAAAGTTTAGTTATCTTCCAGCACTTTTTTTTATGTATGGTTTTGTGTTGTAGAGCCAAAAATATATCAGTCTTCTATAATTCAAATCTTTCTTGCTTTTTTAGACAGGTTTCAAGATGTGGCTATTTTGCTTGTTGTTAATTTCTGGCTCTGCTCATTGGTTTGGGGATTTTTTCCCCCCCTTAATTTATATGCATTGAACTGACTTTAATTAAACCTGTTTGACAGACAGTTCTTCCTTTATTCCCATAATTCCTTTTTTCTTAATCCTGACACGTCACAAAATGTCTGCTTTCATTTACTCTGGCATCAATTCACTATAATTCTATCAGAGTCACTGGAGTTTCTTTGAATTTACTGCTGTATAAGCAAGAACAAAATTTGATCCCGTGATTGACAATTACAGACATCTGAATGGAGGGAAAAACCAGAAACTTTTCCAAAACAGCGTTCAGTTTTTACTCTTAATGGATTTCATGTCACCAAAGAATGTGTTAAGTGATTATGCTAGTGACCATGTGGTGGGAAAAGAAATCTAAACACATGAATATAAGAAATGGATATTGCTAATGAGCAAGCTTGCAAATTAACATATTCTGACATAATAGCAGTCTAGTATAATATAACTCAGATTCCTTGTTTTTAAAAAGGACACCACAAGAGATTTTTTTCTTTCCCTGAAATAAAAGAGAGAGTAGGAACACCTTAAGAACATTTTAAGTTGCTACTCCTAGCCATCCTTCTATCTGGTCAATAATGACTATTTCATTTTCTGAAACAGTAAAGAGTACATTTTTCTTATCTATAAAATCATATGTTGTAATTGATCTATAAAATCATAGGTTGTAATTGATTGCTTCAAAGTTGCGCGAAGGCATTTGACAATTAAAACATTACAGTGATCCCTTCAGGAGAGGGGTTTTGTTTTCTTAACTGCAAAAGACTAAGCAAAACTAAGAAAAGTTGTGTATAATCTTTACATCTAGCCTTATTTCTACCAAAGTCTAAAATGTCGGTAGTTCAGGTCCTGAAGATTAGAGCGTCATTTCCCGATGTTTAATAGACTCTCACTTCTGTTCTGCAGAAAAATGGAAGGGAAGAGGAAGAGCGGGGTCACATTTTGAGTCAGCACGAAGACGGAGTAGAGCTGTCCTTTATCATATCTCTGGACATCTACAGAGAAGAGAGAAGAACAAATTAAAAATTAATAATGTAGGTGTAATTCTTCTCTTTTCAAAAATGTACTATTTGTACTGTCATTTGTTTCTTTAAAAAGTGCTGTAAAATGTCAGTGGGTACCTGAGAAATGTCCTCGTCATAATTTTACAGTAACAAAAGCAGTAGTGTGCAGTTCACTTAAGTGCAGTTCTGCCTGCTATGGTATTTCTTACAATTCATATAGCAGACAATGCATTTATCTGTACAGTAAACTGACATTTATTTAACCCCAGGAAAGCCACATTATGAAATCTCTCAGAACTTAATTTTAGGTTCCAATTTACCTTACCAACCCAATTATTTCATTTCAATTATTACCATTTGCCAAAACAATAATGAACAAATTCAAGGTATTTCTCTAACTGAAAACATCTATGCTGTGTAAGCTCCAGAAGGTCACACTTCATTTAGACAGCTTTCCATGTGAACGCCTCCAACTTCGTGCAGGGTAAATTTGTGTTTTCATTTCCTAATTGAACTAGTAATATTTCTTTAAATTACTGCTGTATTCTCTTTGTTCATAATTATTTATGAACTTAATAAGTAAGTTCATAAAACACCCTGTGAATGTGGCAAAAAACAAATCAAACAATAGACAAAAGCAAAAATAAAGCAGCATATTCTAAAGAAATATGCTCAGGAGAAAGAATAACTCTTCTGCTCTAATGAACTATGTTTCAGGAAAAAAGTTAATGCAGAGGAAAACTAGAGATGTATGTGAAAGCAGGATGTACATATAAAAATTTGCTAGAATAATATTTGAGCCTGTTCCAACAGTGAGAGCCTATAGTTATTAGAAGCAAAGGTAGCAAAAAGAAACAGTTTTTCTTAAAATTTCAGAACCGGATTTAGGTTCTTGTTCGTGTATCATTAGCATCAAAAAGCTAAAATCTTTGAGCCACAAGAAGAATGGTCTCAGTTTGGGGGTTTTATTTTTAGGGTGGGGGGAAAAGGGCGAGTTAGTTGGTTTTTATATGGTTACAGGGAGGATGGAAGACAGGCAGTGGAAAAAGTAGCCAAAGGAGATAGATCATGAACGCCTTGAAAAGATGATCTGCTACTAGGCATATTCCTTTCATTGGTCACCAAAATTAAGCAGCAGTGCAGATACTTCCTCCTAGACATTATTACATCAGAAATTAAAAGCAGAGAAAGCTTGGTATAGGTTAAAGACATGAAAATACACAACTGGTATATATCTCAAAAGTTATACAGTCACTTCCACTGAATGTAAATGTTAAATGTCAAAAAATGTTAAGTTAAAAAAAAAAAAGTTAAAAAGCTAAAAATGTTTTTAAAATGTTAAATGTTGAAAAAGTGTAAAAAACAAAAAAAAAAAAATCTGCAAAATATGACCAGGTCTTCCAGTGATATTTTCATAGCACAGTAATATTTTTTAGGAACATGCCTTTCTAATAGTTTTTGATGACTTTCCTGTGCTGTCAAAATTCTAGTGCAGATGCTATTATACTGGTTTGAAACATTTGTTGTCAAACTAATTTACTACTTTAGTGCATAGATTTTTAAAGCTATGAATTGGGAGTTGTAAGAGAAACATTTCCTTCTCCATGATTAAAAGTGGGTTGACACTAACAAAAGTGAGAATTCAGCCTCTAAGATTCATGAAAGAGAACCAAGAATGGAGAAGGCAAGGACATTAGTGTTTCAAAAGAAACACACAAAGAGAAAGGCTGTGACGGGCAAGGCAAATGTAATTAAGTCTGCGGTCACGCAGTTGTTGTCTTTTTATATTCATAATGAATAACTTCAAGATCAGAAGTAATCTTAGCTTGTGCTGAATACACAATATTGTTTTGTGAGGCTCTTCATTACTGGCACAGCATTCACCAGGGGCACAATGACAGTGAGCAAGAATTTTGTTAATAAGTAATACAAGACAGTTCATGTAGCACATGCTGCTTTTTAGGAGGGTGGGTGGTTTTGTGAAAACTCTGAAGGATGAAAGCTAAGAATTTATAAAACTGATGCTTAAGACTGAAGTCTTTGTTGCAAGATGACAAAGACTTGAGACACGTGATGAAGCCAGCTACAATCTCACAATGAAAGTAGACAGTTCTGGAACTGTATATGGTGGGTCTGCATTAGTATTTTGGTTTAGATCAGGCATGTGATTTTAAAGAGAACCAAGAAGTTATTCCTACTAACTCATAGCAGTCTTGGGCACATGAAATGGATTCCCTGAGATGAAACGAAACCAGGAGAGGTGCTCCAGCTGCTAACAACTGCTCAGTCCACAGGCCCAGGCTAGAGTCAGTCTGAGGAAAAAAACCTCCTCACAACTCTAAAAAACAACTATAGGAAGGATGTGGCTTTTTCCAGCACCGTCTATTCCAACTCTCTAGTTTTATTCCTACTTGCAATACCATGTCCTTATGTACACAAAGGTTTAGGCTATCTGTCCAGCAGGAAAATGTTGCTCTTAAGTCAGAATTCACCTAACAGAGGAAGAAATAGATTGCCGGATTCAGTTTCCTCCTGATTCTATTTAATCTGTTCCTTATTAACCCTCTTCCTGCCCCAACATTCACAAAAGTTATTCCACCATCAGAACCATCTGTCTAAATAAGTGTGAAGGCTATACTAGAAAAAAATTAACATTACTTCATGCCTGCATATGAGTATATAATATTTTTCACACTTTTTTAAAAAACATCAAACGGCTGCATTGGAAGAAATGTGTCTGTATGATCAAATTATTGTTTTGTCTCATTTAATTTTTTTTCTCTTTTTCAGAATGTTTTTGTAGATAAACCAGCATTTCCAGAATACAAAGTTTCAGATGCAAAAAAGTCCAAATTCATATTGTTGCATTTTAGCACTTTTAAAGCTGGCTGGGACTGGCTTATTTTACTGGCAACGTTTTATGTTGCTGTGACTGTACCTTACAATGTCTGCTTCATTGGCCATGATGAGCTGTCTACAACTCGAAGCACAACTGTTAGTGACATTGCGGTGGAAATTCTTTTTATCATCGGTAAGATACATTTGGGGTTTGTTTGGGATCTCTTTTTTGACATTTAAGGTTTTCACAGAATGCATAATATAGAAGAGGAATTAATCATCGCTTTACTGATTTTAAAGAAAACCAATTTAAGCTGTATAGTTTGAGATTTTATCTGAACTTTAGGTCACCTTTTTTATAATTATAGTTATTTATTTTAAATTGATTCAGGTAGTCCTGCTGTTGCTTACGAAGGACTTTTGACTGTAAAGAAGATTGAAAACCATTGGTTTAGCCTATGGATGCCTGAAACCTTTCTAGTGCAGGGGTGTGCTATGAAATTACTGTGGTATTTTTCATAATATACTTGGTTTTTTTATTACCTTTCACAAATACTTAGAAGACCCTTGGATCATAAGTTGAAAATCAATAGATTTTAAAAACTAATGACATAAGATTAAAACCCATATTGCAATAATGTAAATGTACAATATCAATATGCTATACTGACAACTGGGATAGAATTTAAGAGGCAGAGGCTACAGCTTGTCATCCGGTCTGTTCTCTAAACTTTTTATTTCAATGATCCATTTAGTTCTTAGTCCTTTAAAGAACTAAAAAGAAGACAAGGTTATGTCTAATGGTGACCTTGATGGATAAATATTTGTTTCCTCTTTTTGACATTGATTTCTCATTAGGTTTAAGGTCTGATTTTCCCATTTTATGCTCACTATTAGATCTTGGTGGACTTTGATGTTAATGCATGCGATCCACATTGAATGATACTCAAGCACTGCCGTAAGAAACCTACGTTCTGCAGTGCAGATCATGGGGGATTATCTTTTGTGTTGTGCAAAAAGACCGAGGCTATGACTGTAGTCAGTCATAAATGACTCCGCATTCCATTGTAAGGAATATAAAATGAAGTAATTCTGCTTGATTTACCTGGGCATCTTTATAAAAACAGTAGACTCAAGGTTAAGATATTTTGATAACGGTTGCAACCTTCAGCCCACACCGGTGTAGATAACTATTTTGAGTTATGAATGTGTTTATTAGAATCTAAGCACAAGAGAGTACAATCTGTATCTAACTGATTTATGTGCTGTAGTAGTCATTTGAAGCAAGACAGATGGCGTACTGCTCAGTGCCACTTTTCTGTTTATATCCTTCGCTGGAAACATAGAATTCTTATATCAGTAAGTCAAAAGATTTCCTGTAAATTTTACTTCACGTTTACCTGCTAGACTTTAAAGTTTATCATTCAGGAAATCTAACTATATAACAAAATACATTCAAAGGAAAGTGTATGAAGTACTAAAAAAGACTTCTTTGCATAGTTTTGTTACAGGTAACAACAAACACTGTATTGTAACATACCTATATTCCTCCCCAACAGTTTAAATAATGACTTAATTTTCCTTAAAATAATTATTTCTAAATTTATTATCTGTTTTTAAATTTGTGGCTCTAAAGAAGAGTTTATGGAGTATTTTCAGGACATTCTTATACTGTATTTAAATCTCTGCAGTGAACTTAAAGAAAATAGTGTGTTTATAGTCGCCTCTCTATGGTCCCTTGTCTGTTAAAATATTGAATGAATATGTCTCAGAGCATGTGTGAGATTGACAGCATACATAAATTTAAACATGAGTTTCAGGGCATTGTTGCATTGTGGCTCTGACAAGCACATCTTTGATGGATGATCTATGTGCTTTTAGAAAAGTCAATGAGAAGAGTTGAGTAAAATTCTTTTTATGATGCTGATACCTCAGAAAGTCAGTGGGGAGATCTGTCTGAGATAGGGCCTTCAGCTGTATTACAGCTCTGTAATCACACACTGAGGTATCACAACTCGGTAATCATGGACTGGTGAAAAAGAGTGTATCTGCTTTGATTTTATTCGTATTTCTCAGAACACGGAATAATATTCCTTTTATGCGCATAACTTGCATAAACTCTTATTTGGACTTCACAGGGTCTTCATTTTTAGCAGTGTTATCAAAGGGAGCAGAGACATGACAATATAAGGGAGAGATGTCAGCTTACCAGTTCAGGGGAAATAATAAGGTAGAGGTTAAGGGTTTCCTTTAAGCAGAAGAGTTTGAATAAATCTAGAGGCTAAAAAAAACCTTTAGGCTTATCCAACTTGTGATTCAGCATATGCTTAAGCATGGTGAAAATAAATATGGAAGTGTTCTACTGACTTGTGGTGCTTATAAGTAGGAGTGTTGATCTGAATTAAATTATGAGAAAAGAGTTCTCTAAAATATAAACAGAAAATAAAAAAACAGTAATAGCAGCCCATTTTATCATGGGTTTTGGTTTTGGGGTTGCAGTTTGGAAAGGGAACATAATTAAGGCTTCTCAAATCAAGGTAAAATTATTTTTCACTTGGTGTTTCCTTTCTTTTCTAGTGCTTTGATAGCTGTGTGATGTGGTGTGTGAGTGTACTTTCAGATCTCTTTCCCTCTGTAACGTGCAAAGTTTCTCTAACATTCTTGTGTAAATAAATCTTTTGCTTCCTCTGTTCAATGCAAGTTTAAAACAAGTTTAGTTTCAGACTTTTTTGGCTGTTTTGTATATCTTAAAATCATAAAGATATGGAGAGAAAAACTAACATTAGTGTGTTTAAGCAAACATATAAAAATTAACTTAGTGTTGAATCTTGTGAGTGAGATTACTTGCTTTAATGCAAGTATTTTAATGCTTTTTGGAGAGAAAAGCTGGGAGAATCTCTCTCCCAGTTCATTCCATTTTATTAGTAATAACTTCCTGATTGCATAACTTTTACTCTTCCGTAACTATCCAATCTAGTGCTTTTATTTCTGCAACTGTTTCATTCTAGTTTTCAGGTATTGACTTTTTTTTTTTTTCCTCCACTTAAAAATATTATTGAACACCTTAATTGAAGAAAGTAACATTACTGGAAAAATTGTCAATACTTTATTGCTAAATGCTCAGACTCACTCATGGGACTATTTGAATAGTACGTCTTCAACAGGAGTTGAGATGAATGTGATGGTTCAGAGAAAGTATGTATAGGCTTTCAGGGTAACGGTAATACATTGTTTGCTGGATAAGATCAAAGGTGACTGAATAGTTTGTCTCCTAAGGTGGCCAGGAACAACTGTAGAGAGAAGAGCTATAAAAATAAGTGACCTTTAACTTTTCATTTTGGTTTTCTATTTGTGGATCCTCCAGTTGCTACTGGAAGATAAAGAAATCTGGATATTAATTATAGCTATAAAATTCTACTATTTATAAACATAGTAGCAACAGTAATTTTAAATTATTTTCTGCATAGTACTCCTTTTCCTACCTGTGGGAAAAAAATTAGAACATACACGTGCTACTTATCAAAGTGTTTTATCAGCAATTTCAGTTTTTAAAAGCAGCATATTTAGAAACCCTAAAGCTATGATTTCTGTTGCGTGATACTGTAGATTAAAGAGACTTGTTGGCCCATTAATTTCTATGACAAAAGTAAATGACTCAAAATCTTCCCAAAACTGTCTTAAATCATATCAAGCCCTTGAGTCTCAATCCTTTAATACACAGAGATTAAAAAATATGGTACAAAGCCAGTAGAAATTCATATCATCGTTCATGACTTACAAGTCATTCAAATGTGCGTATCATTGTATTGAAAATAATATAGGTTAAATAAAACTTGTTGGAATCAGATGAGATGTTATTAAATGCTATACATTTTCTTAGGTTGCTTTACATTAGAAGGCTTGTTTTCTTTTTCCCACTCAAAGAGCCAAACTGAAGTTGAGAAGACCACTATATTGCTAGAAATTTTTCCAATAGCCTTCCTTACATACCCGTGTAAGGAGGACAGATGACAGTCTGCATGCAAGATGCTGTTTCCGTGCACAAAAACCTCCCCCTGGACATAAAACAGATAAGCATAAGCCACAATAATTTAGAAGTGATCATTTCCATGGAAACATTTCTGTATCTTCAGGTAGATGCAGATAAATGTTATGATAATGGAGGCCTCTGAAAATTTGACTTGCATTGGCTCTGCTGACTCCTCTTTATTTGTAGAGATGTGGTGTCATTGTTACATATTGTTAGCCAGCTTCTCATAGTATTAAAAAAAAGTATGCTTGTAGATCTAACCAAAGTTTTAAGAAATCACTGCCCCAAAATGTTGCTTACTACTCCTGAAATTGGGGGATACAGTTAAGACACAAAAACCCTCATATGAGCATTCATACTTTTCCTGAGGCCAAAAATGAATGGCATTGACTTAACTACTAGTGAACTGGTTATAAGAAGGGATCCTTATGTATTGTGCCATCTACCATCAAAGATAAAGGTAAAATTTAAGGAAGAAGTACTTAAAGAAGTACTGAACTGGCTCCATTCTGAAATCTGATTTTGTGAAGAAATACCTAAAACAAAGTGGATTCTGCAGGATAAATTTAAAATATCAGCCTTTTAAAATACACATGTAAGGTGATGGGAACCTCATGAGTACAAGCTGAAATATGCAGAATTTAACATATGTAATTCCTTACTATCTGGGGAGAGCTCTCTAGGTAGCTTATAGCTGGGTCAAGATATTCTGCATCTGTGCTTCTGGCAAATATAGTCCCTGTTCCACTTCTCAACTGTCCTAAATGAATCTCTTCAGACAGATTATTTTTCCTTCCTATTCCCTGAGACTTGTAATGTCAGAGTGACAAGCCTCTGAGCACCAGAGTGCTAAGAGCACTTAAGAACTGACTGTTCATTTTTTTGGTCTAAGCTGTGGTGCTACTGCAATAAGTAAATAAGCTGTGTGACAAATCATTTGTTTCACCTGTAGTAAATCCACACATTGGGAAATGCTGTAGTAATAGTTTTGTAAATAATTTTCCCTCTGCTATTTTTGCTTTCAAAAGGTATAAAAAGTTAAAACTATCCTGTCATACAGAGTATGACTGACTTGCATTGCAGCTACAATCAGACGATGTTTGTCTTTAGGTTTAATTGTAAAACAACATTATATTTTTCAGTAAGATTAAAGTCTTTTAATTAACCTTTTAGGTAATTTCCAAGAAAATTATTAGATGCTTAATAGTTTACCATATTTCTGTGAGCTTGCCTGTTGTCTTTTTCATATTTTTCTTAGGATTTATGGAAAATGCCCTATGTATGTGAATTGTTGTCAGCTGCATGAGGTAATCTCTGAAAAAAAAAAAATTAGGTTTACCTCTTGGAATTGGTCAAAAAAAATTAAGTACACAAGGCAGTTGTCACGTTTCCCACTGAATGTTTTTTTTGTTTGATCTTTTCATTGTTGTCTCCAGCATTTGTGTAAAGTGAACTGTGTTCATGCGATACCTAACAGCTACATTTGCTTCACACACATTGAAAAGTTAAGTCATAGGATTGATGTTTCTTCACTCTTTGGAATTGCTTCTTTCTGCTGTATTTCTGCATGTTCTTTTGAGAAAATTACCCGTATAGAAACTTTCACACTCTGCAGTCACAAATCCTAACTTCTTTTAAAAGCAGAGTTAGCAGTTCATTTTTCAGAAATATTTTTAGTTCTTTGATTTTCTTTCAAGACTCCAAACTCTGTATCTTCCTTTATAGAAAAATCAATATAATATATTTTAGTTACTCAATATGTTCATGGATTGAGTCTGTTTTTAAAAGGTAAAGTATAGTTTATAACAAAGACACTCTTTCCAGTGTTTAGTATGTTATTGTAAAGGTCAGGGTAAGTGAGGCTTTTCCGGCGTATCGGGTACTGTAGAACTGAGATTAGCTAATCCCTGTTTAACACCCTCATAGTTAAGGAGGGCAACTTGAAAAGGTGAACCCAAAAGGCTGAAAATCAAGGCAGCAGGTAAAAGAATGTGACTTTTTACGTTTTAAAAATTTATTCAGTTCCATGATATTGGAATTTGAATTCATGGGTTATCAGCACAGTAAAGAATTGCAATTAAAACCCTGGCTTTAACTTTGGTGTGACATTTGTTACCACTTTAGCCATTCAAACCACCTATGCCTTCAGATTTCATTTTTTTATATTAATGGATAATTTGCTCAACTAAAACAGTGTTTCCACCTGGGTATGACTTCAATATCCCATTACTTTCCACTGTAGGAGTGAATAGTAAGGAAGAGCACATCAGCCTGTCAGTTACAGATGGATTTTGGGAATCAGTTCTGCTATGATCCATCATTCCTGAGAATAGATCTTGCTCCATAAAAATCACTAAAAATGTTGTCAATTTGTCAAACTGTGATGGAACAAGGCTGAGAACATATGTCATAGCACTGCCTTAGAAGAGGGACAGTGCCACTCCTCACATCCTGTACAGCGATAAGTATCGTGGTGTCCAATCATAAACACTTTTCATTGGAGAAATTTGACTGGTAAAGCAGCTTAGTGTATTCAGTGGTGACTTCACAGAACAAAGCCTATGAATTATATTTATTCCACATTAGTAGGAGCTTTTTTTTTCAGAGGTCCATCATATTACGTGAGTGCAATATCTTTCTGACGAGGATTATAAGAATTTGTACTGATAAACTGTTTCCATTATTCATCTAAATACTAGTCATTCCACTAAAGCCACAAGACCTCTGCTTCTTTGGATGCAGGTGCTTAAAATGAGGCTCTCAGCCTCTGTCACAGCCTGCACAGACCAAATGAGGTTGTTTCCACAGTACTCTGGAGTGCTAGGGACCAGGAGAAAATATTACTGGGGGTTGCACTCAAGAACAAATAGGAGGGAAGGTTGTACTTGGTAGCCAGATTTTCCATTTTAAATGTATATTTAATCCAGATATTAATTCTAATAAGCGTGTTTTCCTTAAGGGCACCTGTTCTTCTTCAAAGACCTCAGAGAAAGGAGAATCCACAGCTCCCCTCATCCTTGGCTGCAGATGTTACCCGCAGAAGTGATGTCTTGTTAATCCTTTAATACTGCTGGTTTAAAACATCGCTACCTGCTGATTCTTAGCTAGGATGTACTGGATTGCAATTTATCATCTGATATGATACAACCATACTTTGCTGCTCCATTCCAAAATTAGATAAGCAGTATTTATTGAATACATCTGTTTTTTCTACGTTATTAATAGCTTCTTTCATAATGGGATGCCACTAGCACAAAGGAACTGAAGTTGCAGATTAAGGTTTCTTTCCTAATACATCTAAACCTGTAATTTTCCTTAATCCTGCCTACCACTGATTTCTTTCTCATTCCCAAACACGTCTGGGTTTTCATGACAATTTTTTTGTTGTTTATATTGATTGTTACTTAGTACCTGTTCAGCATTTGTTATATCTTTCTGAAAAAGAAAAATATGCTTTTCCTTCAGCAGCTGCAACAGGCCATTATAGAGACTTATTATTTTATTATATATTATTATTTATATGCTATATATTTTATTATCTATTACCTATTTATCATATAAAGTCTGTATTTTAAGGTTTTTATTACTTAATCCGTGATGTTATTTTCTTGTAAACTTTACTTGACTTCATAATGGCCCCGATTTGTAAGTAACAGGTGCTCAATAAGCATTACTCTCCTTTCATATTTAAACCCAATATTATCCCCCTCACCTTATCAGGTCAGCGCGTAAAAGAAAATCATCAAAGTCATTGTGGTAATAGACATTTTGAGGGGACGTGCTGAGTTGAAAAATCACACTTCCATTTGAATAAATTGTGCCCAGAAGATTTACTAGGAACATCTAGATTTACAGCAGCAGTAGGAAAGAAAAAATAAAAATTTATACAGGGACGAATAAATTGTTCTTCAAGCAATATAGCACTAATATTTCCCAGAATCTTTCCTAAAAGCTCTCTGGCCAGCTTCTAATACCATTATCCCTATATAATTAAATAACATTGGCTCAAATAATCAGATAGATCAAAGAGCCTGGACTTTGGGGGAAGTATTGCTAGCTGAAGACAATCATGTAAAATCACATAAAAGAAAATGAAAAAAATAAGAGAAATAAGAGGAGAGCCACTTGTAACATCTAGGAGAGGGAGCTGGTGTAGGAAACCGCTCTGAAAATCAATGGGGTTAATATACCTAAATCATCTAGGGCTCAAGCACAGGATTGAATTGCTGTAGTCAAATAAGAAATCATGCATCACCCAGTTCCCTGGTTACTGCTCATATGTATACAGCTTCCACTAAAGGTGCAGGATTTTTCATCTTCATTTAGTTCACAGTAAAAAGGGAGGTAAACTGAGTTATATTACCAAGCATCTGCTGCAGCCTAAAAGTGTGCCATGGGCAGTTACTGAATCATCTGACTAATCTGATACTATTGTTCTACTGTAGCTTGGTCAAAGGTCTAATCCCAGCAGGATTTATTTTTAAAAAAAATCAAGCCTTAACAGAAAAAAAAAATGTTGGCACAGGAAAATCAGCTACTTCAGGTAAAATAATCCTGTTTATGGGTAAAGAGGTTCAACCGGCTAATAGATAAATTTTTACCTCTGGATTATCTTTTCTTTTTCTTTTCTTTTCTTTTCTTTTTTTTTTTTTTTTTTCTGCATAATGTCTTCAGTGTTTGGGAACACGTATAGGCGGCTTAAAAACAAAATGGTTTCCAAGTCAGTGTTTCTGCAGTTGCCTAAAACCAAACCAAGGAGCTTTCTGTTCAAATAGCTAAGCTTTGAATGCTCAGACAGCTGATCAGCAGTTTCCAACCCAATTCTTAATTGCAGAATGCTAATAAATAAATTTTTTCCCCTTGGTTTTTTTTTTTTTTTTTTTTTTTTTTTTTTTTTTTTTTTTTTTTTTTTTAAACAGGGATTAGAAATTATACAAAACACATATTGTGCTTTCAAAATTGGAAAAGAGGTATTATTCTGGAAAACATCTTAAGACTAATAGGATAGTTTGATGAATATCAACTTATGGTTTTCACTTTTTTATATAATTTTCAGATTGCAAACTGCATTATGCACTAGAACCTCCAATTTTATTGTAATCTTCTTTTCCCACTGTTGAGCACCAGTTTAAATTGGTATTTTCATACCATTCACTGAGTGGATTTGTCTGTGTGTGAATGTGAGCATGGCAGATATCTAGAAAGGCATGTCCTACAGAAATTCAAGAAAGGTCACTAAAGAGTTCCAAAACCTTATGGGCTTCTCAGGGTTCCCAGCTCATTTATGCCCAACCATGAAATAAGTTGTCTTTTCATAGGAACTGAGCGTAGCTAGAGCATGGATTTTCATGCTGGAAGCTGGTGAAAAGCAAAAGGGTCACCAGTGGGTGAGTAAAAGCCATTAGATGACTCAAGTAACAAAAGGAATAAGTTAGAGCTTTTCAGTTAGATCACGGTATTGGCTTTAGAAATTTTGAATGAAAATATCACAAAAGCATGTAGCCATGGTAACTGCAGACTTGGAAGACATTAGTATAATGTTGGTCCCAGCCTTCGGATGTTTACTGCTGTGGATACTGTGCAAGAGCTTAATTGGAGCAAAATATATAAATAAATTAGGAACTGCAACACATGTAGATTAACTTTCTTTTAATGTAGACAATTTTGCAGCTGAAACAACTGGGTTTTGGTTTTGTACAAATTCATTTTCTCTGATCTTTCAGTGTAACTTCTAAGAGATTTTGAGATTTCACATTTTGTACAAGAGTTTATATATTTTTTAAAGGATTGTGAGCCCGTGTCTTATCAGTAGTGTAAATAATGGGCTGAGAGAACCCATGCAGCTTGAACTAGTTAGCCATGGGATCCAACCAGAAGATAAATCAGAGTCAAGGTTTAAGCTTGAGGTTGATTTGTACTAAATGATTCTGTGAGATTTGTCAATTATTGTTTATTTGCTCTGCATTCAAGCCCGTGTTCAGAGGCAACAGCTCAGCTGTGCTGGAGGATGTGGGGTGAAAGCAACAGATGTGTAAAAGAGGAGGTGAGGGGATGGGGATGTAAGAGATTTGGCCTAGGGAGACTAAGCAGAGAAATCTTTCTGAGGGTGATTGGCCATTGATTTGCTGGTGAATTTTTCTTAATATTAAGTGATTCGGCACGACCTGGGTGTGAAAATTAGACCTGAAATAACTGGAAAAAATGCTCTATTTAAATCTTTGGAGGTCTGTGTTAGCGGGGATGCATAGGTGATATACAATTGCTTGTTCCAAACCTGCTGAAATTGGACATCTTTGATTTTCCCTATTAAATCCTGCCAGTTCAAGTTCACCTGTGTGTTTGACAGCAGCAAAATTACTTGCTGCTTTGCAGGCTGACACACTTTGCTTCTGTTAGTCTGCACAGCAGGAAGTGGGAAAGGAGCAAAAGTCTGCAACACAGGTCAGGGCTGGCTTAAAATGTACGGGTGTTTATTAACAAAACAGGTGTATATATGTTAAAACAAGGCAAAAATCTTTGGTAAAAAGGCACCTTGTAGTTTATACATGACTTAAGGGCCTTTCTTAAAATCAATAGGATAATCTAGACTTTATCTTGATCTTTAATTTGCTTGACCTCTGACTTTTTGCTGTCTGATTTTAACTGAAATTGAATTATCTACCTCAAAATAAGAATTTGGCTATTTTCACAGTGAAGACAAGAATACAGAGGCTTCACCCTTTCCTTCCTCTCTACATCGAGTATAAAGATGATATTTTAGATATGCATGTGCTGTGTGTCAGCACAGAATGTAGTGACTCAACCAATTTGATGTTATCTGCTGTTGTTCCTGGTTTAGTTCTAGGTAACTTCTTAATGACATTGCTCAGGTCAGAGACATTATTTACGTCCTCTGTTCTGCTTTCCTGAGCATGTGGCATGATCTTATGTAGCTTGCAAGATCATTTTAAATGACACTTTTCTAGTTTACATGGGAAAAAAATGCAGTGACGTAACTTTTTTTTTCCTGTAGTAGTAATACTAATAACCATTTATTTTCAAAAAGAAGTTAATCTTCCACTTCTTAAACAATGAAAGAAAAGAAAAAAACTGTAGAACATGTAATTCATAAAAATAATACACTCTTTCAGGAAAAATTATCATTTGTTAATTTGTGTTAAAGATTTTGTTGTTCTTTTAGAAGTTTCTTGCCTCGGGAGTTTTGTTTTCTCCTTTTTACAGCTTTCTCAGTAAGTACTTTAGCACAGCATTTAAACTGTACATGAGGTTGCCCAGATGAAGAAACTGTTTACACTCAAGTATAGCTCAGAAAGCTGTCAAGAAATAAAAGATGGCTCACACTCACCTACCTCCCTCTGGATTTTTATCTAATGAGTTGGATGGAGAAAGAAGCACTTACCATTTCCTATTCAATTCTATATACATAAACGTTATCTGAGGCTGTTGTCCTAAATTGCTTTGATAGGAAGGCAGAAAGGGGTACTGTCAGAAAAACTTGTAATCTCTTCAATATTGAACAGTGAATTCCGTATGCACATTGATAAGACTTTGGTCTACTGGATGGCTTAGGGGAATTTAAAGCAAGTGTTTATTGCCTTTTCTGTTAAAGCTTTAGTTGTTTCACAAATGCTAATATGCAATAAGTAAACAAATCCTTTCTCTAACTTTGATAAATACACACTGGAGATTTCTAAGACAAATGAGAATGTGAAGTTTCAAAATACTGGACATGTAAATATCCTGATCTTTCTTTCTTACCTATATCAAGCAAATCTACATGAAGTAGTTATGTATGTGGCTGGTACAACCATACTGATCTTTAAATGTGATCATAAATGTTAATATTAACCACCTATACTCTACTAAGCACCTAGAGCTGAACTGACCCCCTTGCTTATTACGAACCGTATGAAATCATGCTAATTTCATATCTTAATTGTATTAATGAAAATTTCAGAACATTTTTGTAGCTTGAAGAATGCAGGGCCAGCTGAGAGTACTTGGTGATCTAATCAGAAAATTTTATATCTCTAATTTTACTTCCATGTTCTGTTCAGCCTAAGGATTTTGATGAATGAAAACAGTAGTTCTTAAAGCATGAATCAATTATAACCTGCAAGATCTCAGTCCATGGAACCAGATAACCCTGCATATGTGTCTAGGTTGCTTGGTGTTAAGGCTTTGCACTAGATCTTGAAAAATCTGAATTTGAATGCTGTGCCAAAACAAAGAACTCCCCCAAAGATTTCATTCATTTAGGAGACTCAACTGTGATGGGTTAAAGGGAGGGAATGACAGAGCTCAAATTGTCAGGAGTGCCATAGATCCACTTCTAGCCGTGTATAGGTTAACTAGTGTATGGCAAATGATCTCAGCAGATTGTCTAGCTTCAAACTGCAGAAGACAAGTAATTCTTTTCCAGTCCCAGGTCTGGTATTAGAACTGGGCATTTGATCAAAACACCTCTTAAAGAGATCTTCTCTGATACCTCAAAGGAATGATTCAACGTGATCTTCTCTCTGTGCTGAATCTCTGCCTCTTCTCTTTGCCCTCAGTACTGTATCAGTGTGGGTAAAAATTGCTTCCTGGCTTCTCGAGTGTAATGGCTAACAGGCTTGAAGATAAGATGTTATTTTACCCAGTCGTAGTGTAGCTACCTAAAGAACATGTAGGAAGAAATGCAAATCAATCTTTTTCCTCCCCAAGGTTATGAAATCAGGGACTTTAATTTTCAAGCTCCTTTGAAAGAACAATAGCGTAAACTCGGTTGTAGGACTTCAACAGTAATTTCTGTATGGATCGTGTGGCTGCCCTGTTGAAGTACCTGTGTTCATAAGGCATGAAAAAGAAGTTGTTATAAAATACTGGACCTGCCTGTTCCAAATGTAGGCAATGCCATCCCTCAGCATTTAAGTCCCATAGATACCACTCTCTAATGCTGTCCTGGTGCAGTGAACGTCAAATAATTTCCATTTTTAATGTTCTTTTAGTACCATAAGATGCTAAAATAAAATTCTGGAAATGAAAATTTGCTTTAATATAGACTAGTGGTAATCCATGCTCTTTCAATGAGGCAGCGTTTTCCATTGAGCTTTTACAACGTGTCCGGTTGTTTTATATCAAGTTGATTTACTCAGTTGAGATGAACCTGGTCAGACACTTTTTCTCTTGCTCTAATTTACAGTGTTCTCCTTTACTGTAAGTCTATGTGTTGGTTTTCCTCATTATACTATCAACATTGTTGAAAAGTGTCATTTCCAAAGCCTTTTTCATTCAGAAATAATGGCACAGAATTCAAAAAAACTGCAATAAAAAAGAGAGAAAACATGGGGAAAAGTGAAAAACAATGTTCTTGATGAATGGGAAAAATCAGGAAAGTTGAAAAACACCTATCAACCAGAATGTAATACAATCTGGCTCATTTAAAGAGAGTTGCATAAATGTTTACTTATTCCATTTTCAGTGTACATGTTCTTTATAGGCATAAAGTTTTCAAATTCTTCGTTTTCTTATAAAGCATAGGGGAAAAAACCTTTAATGCTAGTTTTTGCATTTTGCTGTCTAGGTTGTACAAAAGCTTGCAAATGGGACAAAGCTTACCCACTAATCTTTTTATGGCACTAGTGGTAGCAATGCTTTGTGTGTTGTATCCTGAAAAATCTGTCATTCGATTTTGCTGTCTGAGGGGAGTCGGTTCAGGCACGCTGATCTTTGCAGGTATTTCTCATACACTGAATGAAAAATGCAGGCTAAAAGTTATATCAGAAATTAGACATTCATTCTCATGTGTGTCTAGCAGGAAGTTCTCAGGCCCCAGAAACTGCCTACAAAAGCAAGAGCAGATGAATCTACTATTCCTACTAGTAATCCTACTATTACTCTCTTTTTAGTTTTAAGTTGATTTGCATTAAAACCTATTTACAATACTAGTACTGTTAGCATTCATTGTTTTAACTATGAAGAGACAAATGTTTAGATAACTTTAATTTTTAGGACTTCCAAACCTTTCTTTTTTTCCAGGAATGTCCTGATTTGGAACAGGTTTATATAGCACTCTAGAAACTAGCTATGAGGAACGGAAATATTTGCATCCAAACAGAAAACAAATTCCTTGAATAGAATGAAATAATTAAAATACTTATATTCTGTGTTTATTTCCGTTTGCAAAAGGCAAAGAGGTGGGCAAGAGGCTGAATTTCACTTGTAGGTGCTTCTGTTTGCCATTTCAACCTCCTCTTCCCCAGAGGCTACAAGAAACATCTCTTTGGGCAGCAAACACCTCCCAAACATCTGCACACTCCATGCTGTATATGGTGTGGAGCCAACTCCCAGGAGCTCCTGCTGCCACCTCCCTACAAGAGCAATGCGTAGAAGAGGCCACTGAAAGTGTATCTTCTTGTGCATCATATAGCAGAGAGAAGGGAGTCAGTGCTGCCACTGCTGCCATAAACAGAGGTAGAGAGCACAGGGAACGCCGTTCCCTCCTTGGAAAACATAAGAATAGGCTACCTATATCACAAATATCACAGCTGACAAGTCTATTACACACTGGTCTAGTATCTAGGAAGCTGCTTCCCATAACCTGGACATTAAAGAGAATCCACTGGCTTTCAGGCTGCCAAGACTATCACCCTGCAGTTGTTATTTTTTAATGAGAAAAAAAGTCAATCACACTCTGAATGTCTTCCTAACACTTGGGACCACTTCTTTCTCTTTTATGAAATGGTCTTCAACATGAGGCATTACAATTTGCAAGGCAGCAGGCTAATTATCTTGCTCTAAAACACCAGCCTTGATGGCTGGCTGCACTCTTTTCTGACATTGTAAAAATTATACAAGTAGTTCTCACTAATGTTGGTAGAAACTGGGTGCATAGCTCCAGGACAGATTAGAGTCTTTGTCTTGTAGGACATGAAAATAATTGAGACTGTTGTCAAGACCTGAACTTTTCTTTGAGTGTTAATGTGTTTTGGCAAGAGACGTCAAAACTATAGCTCATATTGAAAGACACTCATCCTGGAATGTTAGATAGGAACATGCAAAATGCACAAGCCACCAAGAAATTCGTGTCTCCACCATAGCCTAAAAGCCATTTTTTTCAAGTGAGTTCAGCATTTTTCTGTTGATAAACACGTGGTTATCCTTGAGGATGACATTTGTTCTCTGTGCTGGACAGTTATCACTATAAGAAAGTTTCAGTGACACCATTTAAATAAAATAATTAATGATTTTTTATCTCAAAAGAAACGTAAGTGTGGTGGGGATTTTGCACAACAATCATATTCTCATTTTTAATTAAGAAAAATAGTGTATCAATATTTGGTATTGCTTAAAGGGCAATATGGGTTGGAGTTTTTTTTTTAATTCAAGCTCCCTTTGAAATCAGTGAGTTTTAAATGTTTTAAACATTCTTTTTACTCTTTAAAAAGAATACTTTTGTGTATCAATTGGTTTAACTCTATGTATGTGGTTCTCTTACCACCATATTTCATTTTTTTCTGTATTAGATTCATTAGATTCCTTATCTGATTTTTGCCATGGAGAGGAGAAACAATCTGTGTTATGGTGTTGTGGTGGATAACATGGGTGTTATCCCGAGGAATCAAGAAATCACTCTGATTCTGTTTATTCTTTGTCAAGCAGATATTATTTTAAATTTCCGAACAACATATGTCAGCAAGTCTGGCCAAGTTATATTTGAAGCAAGATCTATTTGTATCCACTACGTGACTACCTGGTTTATCATTGATTTAATTGCTGCACTTCCTTTTGATCTCCTTTATGCTTTCAACGTCACTGTGGTAAGTACTAACCTGTCTTTTTTAATTGTTATTTAAGAGGGGTTTGTTGGTTGTTTTTTGGTTTTTTGTTTTTTTTTTTTTTAACAGATCCGGAGACTAAAACTGAATGAACTAAAATACCTAAAATACCTTGGTATTTTTTTCAGATTTGTAGTGTATTTTCATACTGGATGGTGAAGAAAGGAATACAATGTAACTGTACATGTTGATTAGAAGTGTTACAGGATTGGGTGTCATAGTGGCCATTCATTATTATGAAAGACACATAAATACCATCTTTTTTAAATTCATTTGTCCTTGACTTGTAAAGAGCTGTAGCTATGTTAGCTTCATATTTTCTTATTGTACTCAAATACATGTCCCTATGCCTTTTGCTCTCTTATGCTGCATAAATTCAATTAATTTTTCAGGACTCATAAATTGTTACTGTGGTAAAGTAAATCATTGCTATGGTCAGCATTCTTCACTCAGCTGGGAATCTTCTTTCCCTTAACCTGTGTATTTTAGTGCAAAAATTACAACATGATTATGAATTTTTTGTGTGTTCTAATATCAATTACTTACAATTGTCATTAACTTTGGTTTCAAATCATCTTTTTTAGGAATATAATGACAAAATACTTAAGCCACTTTGAAAAAGGTGTGGATCTAATGTTGTTGATGTCACAATCTGATGGGTTGCATTTACATTGGTTTACTTATGCTAGAACAATAGTTTTTCTTCTGATAGCCCTGTTAGATTTAAAAGAGTAAGAATCTACTTAGTGAAAAACCAAAAAACAAACAGAAAAAAACCAGCGCCCTCCCCCTCCAAATCAGAAAGTTTAATTTTGGAAAAAAAAATGTTGGCAGAGGTTTCTCAATTTTGTGGATTTTTCACATAAGAGACTTAGGCTTTTAAGCTGTCCACTTTCTAATTCTCAGAATTTTGATCTTTTGTGAACAGATGCACTCAATCTCATTTTCATTAAATGTGAGTTACAGACAAGTACATAGATGATAGGATAGACACATGTCAGAAAAAAACAGAACACTGGACAGCAAGCCTCCCATGTAAAGTATCCTATTTGGTTTTATCATCTAGTTCCATTTCCTTTGGGGATCTCCATTTGCAATCCATTTGTTGCATTAGGAACTGTCAATCTGATGACAGTACAGTAGCTTTTAAAACCAGACTGTTAATAGTTCCACATTTTTAAATCACTTTTTTTTTATAACCAGTGGGTTACAAGAGCCCAAACCATGACAGTAATCTATTTAAATACATTCCTATCTCAGTTTATCCCTTACGTTAAAACCAAACAGCCAGCATAACTATGTTGCTTTAATTTCCATTAAGAATTTTTCATTGAATGAATCAAGTATGATCTTTTCCTTCAAGAGAAAATTAAAATAAAATGAAATTGACTTTTTTTTTCCATTGGAAAGACCAATATGCTTTCCATACTGAATTCTGGAAAATAAACTATAATTCAATAATTATTTCTACAGTTAAAACGTCACAAAATTAAAAATGCTACTAGAATATTATTAATAAACATCTCCTATCTGTTGTACTTTTAAACTTTTTTTTACCCTAATAAGATCACTAATATGGTGACTAGGAATATCCAGGGACATTGAAATGTTCCTCCATTAGTAGTGGATCCTTAATGAGATAATTAATGATAGATGAAGTGCTAACACTAAGCCCCAAGTAATAAACAATATATAGCCATGTTGATCTCATAATTGAAATTGACTGGCAGACAGCTCCCTGCACGCTCCAAGAGATAAATACCTTGTTAAAAGTTTTCACAAGCTCCAATCTGCTTCCTTCATTTGTTTTGGCCCAAATTTGGTAGCTCGCTGCAATATGGTAAAGACTGCTACACGGCAGAGAGTCAACGGCCAACCTTCTTTTCTCTCTGGTAACCGAGAGCAAATCCAGAATTCAGGAGTCTGCACCCCACATTCACCCCAGCAAACTTGGTCAGTTTGTTCTCCATATGATTCCTCCATGGGAACACAGTGCCTTACTAGATTATATTTCTTATCATGCCAAGACTTGGCAACTGTTAATATAATCCTCAAGACAAAAATTACTATCAAGTGTTTCAAGAGCGGGGGGAGGTGTTAACCACATTCCACTGTTTTCAGACTTTATGATTTAATAAGCCATTTCCTCATGTCTGTTCTCAGATTTTCACTTCATCGACTCTCAGATGTTGCCTCAACAGAACGGTGAGAAGGGGCATCAGGCATCACTCCTTTGCTGTTCAGGCCCTGTCACAAAGGCCAAACCTTTAGGGATGCTCTAAATTCTGCGAGCTATAGGTATAGTGCCATACATACTTATGTATGTATGGCACATAAATGTCATCTTCCAGTTGGAGATTTGTGGATTTAGAATGCGTGAAAAAGCTGTGATCTCTCACCACCCTTGGAGATATTTTGAAAGAAAAAAAATGAAGCTGTATGAGTTGGCACTACCATGTGACTCTTTGGAGGTCTGAGACCTCAGGCACGTTCCTGCCTAATGACCCAAGCTCCTTCCATCCTTGTATTCATGTGACATAAAGGATCCCTTAATCTGTGGAAATGTGGTCCAAAATGCTGTCCAAGTAAAAAACAGGCCATTAAGAACTAATTATAATGATTGAGTTTGTTCCTCTCTGAGTAACTATTGGTGGTTATAGAGCAAAAGTATAATTTTTTTGAGGAAGACCAACTAACCAAGCAGAAAAAAAGGATTAAAGATCCTTGCCAATAGTAATTTCTTAAAATGTATCATGTTTCCTACTAATTCCTTTTTGCCTTAGGAGATGATTCTTCCAAGCAGAGAATTTCATCATTTCAGTTTGTAGCAATTTTATTTCTCAGTTTTTCTCAGTACTATGCTATGATTGAATTTGTGTTAGTTTTAGGTAAAATTCTGTCTTTATCATTTTGACAGAAAAAGGTTAACCCAGCTAGTCTAAAATGATTAACTAAATGGAAAATTTAGATGGTTTTATATCTGTGGGCAAAGCAAAATCTACACAGGCACAAGCATGAGTGCTGACTCCTCATTTTGTCTTTCTAAATTTGTGACACAGAAAAGAAAGCTGCCTGATGGCATTTCAGGTCTTCCAATGACAGATTGGACACAATACAAGAAGAGTGTTTGGCATGACTAATGAGAAAATTTGGAGTAATTACATATGATTAATTACATCTGTCTTCAAATTTTTGCAGAAATTATTGTGAAATAAGATGATCTTTAGTCCTGAAATTGAAACATCTCCACTTTAAAAAGAATATTAGATATCTTATTCACTGTTTTATATCTTTCAGTGTTCTGTAACTTCATAAAAATGGTGAGAATTTAGTCACAAGTGATAACTGGCAGGGCACACTTATTGTCACAGCCCTTTTGAAATTTCTTATTTGTAAGAATCTAATAAAAAAATAAATTCACCTAAGTTATTATTTGGTTGTGATGTGGTAGAACATAGGTAGCCATGTAAAGGTGAAGGCTCCAATGTGAAGGCAATAGTACATACACAGTCATTATATATATGTTTATATTACTGCAAGACCTTGAAGAGTGAGTTGTGGTAGGAATCCCGTTATGTTAAGAGTGCAACAAAGCCGTGTTTGGTTCAAACAAGCTGATGAGAAAGAAGATAAGGAGACTTTGGCAAATGAATTACCACAGAAAAAGAGGCAGTTGGTACAGTGGCATGACATTCAATTAGAATAATTATATTTTAATAGTTGTATGATTATATTAATGCAAGCAAGGCAATTCCTTTAAATATTTTTCAGCCCTCTGACCCACACTTGCAGATATTCTTGTTTTTAACGCCACAGACATAATAATTTCACTGACTTATTGTAGATGACATAAGATGGATAAAAGAAATGCAAGAAGACCATGTGATTGTTTGTATGCTCTAATAAGATCTTATTCCTGACAGCAGTGAACTTCAAAGTATTTTTTAAAAAGAGTCATGTTTTTGTTGATTTTCTTTTTTCCTCTGCTATGTACACGAAAAAAAGGTGAAAAAAAAGTGAAAAAAAAAGTGAAATAATGGGCAGTAAATATTGCATGAAGAAGCTCATGGGAGAGTTACTTATGCACTATCAAAACTGTAGTAGCAAAAAAAAAAAATGTTTGTAGATTTTGTATTTTCTTTTTTACAGGTTTCCCACCTACTTAATTCCTGAGACTGGAATAAAATCAATGAATTTTTAAGTCTTCATGAATAAATATGAAATACCCCGTGTTACAGAATTTATCAGTTAGCCGGGACCTAGCTCTTAGCAAATGCACACCTATAAAATTAAGATTTCAGATTATTAGTTTTGGTGACAGAAACAAAAAGGCTTAACTTCAGGTTATTCTGGATTAGCAAAGGAAAAGGATGTTGACCAAGCTGTGCTTTTAGACCTTCTTTTCAGAGAGCTCATTACGGTGTTCTGGGAAGGCTGTGGGAAGGCATGTAAGGTTTGATGCCATTTTTCTAGCTGATGCGTGTATCCTGTATCAGCCAGGTACCTAGTAGGCATTAATCCTAATGTCTCATTAATGAAGGGGAAAAAGAATCTGACTGTTAATGAAAACTATACCTATTTAATCTTCAAAAAATTAAATTAAAAATACTTAGGAACTTAATCTGCATATTGCTTGTTAAATCTACCCAACAGCTGAAACATGAGCCAAGTATATTCCATGCAAAACTGGGAGCTGTGCACAGTCTGGTGTGGATGTAGGTTGGAGGATGCTCGGGAGGGGAATAGGGTCATCCAGGAATTGCTTGCTTTGTGAATTGCTGCATCTCCTCTGAGGCCAGAGCCCATATATTTCATAAACTGATGTACGCCTAGGGTGCTGAGCACGCTTGCCACATGTACTTGAAAGTCAATAATATTTTAGGTAAAGCAATTTAAACAGTAGCATTAGAAGTTTTAACACGAGTTTCTTCAGACCCCAACTTAATACAGTGCAGTAAACAACTATGTAACTGAATGAAGAGTGGGCAAAAATTCACAGAGCTTTAGAAGCTTTCATCGAAGCAAGAGAGCTGTGTGGCAGAAATCAACCGCTGACAGGTTGTTTTCTCTCCCTGTGCTCCCAGGTTTCTCTTGTCCACCTCCTAAAGACAGTGAGGTTGCTGCGCCTCTTGCGTCTCCTTCAGAAGTTGGATCGTTACTCCCAGCACAGCACAATTGTTCTCACACTTCTCATGTCCATGTTTGCCTTGCTTGCTCACTGGATGGCCTGCATTTGGTACGTCATAGGGAAAAGAGAGATGGAGCAGAATAACCCTCTTACCTGGGACATAGGTAAGTTCTTCTTTCCACATACACATGTATATAGATATGTATATGTATGGGCACGTGTGTATACATGCACATATATGTATGTAAATATATAAAAGTACATGTATAAGTCATTCAATATTTCCTTTTTTGTTTAGTCTTATACAATTATTTAATGTTGTTTGTAGAGAAAAGGAAGAGATTGCTACTCTGAACTTGAGGTCAATGTGAAAAAGAGGGTTAAAATCAGAAGAAAATGGGGAAAGTAGAAAATGAGATTTTTAAGAGTGATTCAATGTTTGGAAAATTGAAGATCTGGATAGGAAAGGGCTATATACACTGTGTAGAAGAGTTGTCCTGTTTTTGCAAATTATGCAAATTCTTCAACAGAGGCATTGCCTTGAGTGAGCTGATTATTCCTCACTATACATTGAAACACGCCCTGAAACGCCTTCAAGTTAAAAACTCCCTTTGGAAATATTGTCTAGCTGATTTATAGGCTTTGCTTTTTTTTGCACAGCAGATGGGGTGTTTATCAGTGGAGAAATGGTTTTGAAATGCTTAATTTTGGATCCAGTGTTTAGTTTCTACCCCAACCTTCATTCTGATTTCACTGAGCGCCCCAGATTGACTATTTCTATTTTAAGCTTCTCCTATTTTGTTTAAGGTTTATTGATACTTCTAAGGGTTGTACCCATGTATTGTAGTATAATGGGGGAACAACATACCTTGCATAGGAGCCTGGCATCTCCAGGTACTTGTACACTGTTGAAGGTGTGTTACCTACTGGTGCAACAGCTGATACTCCACATCTTCCCACGAGGGTCATTCTGGCTTTACTGTAGAGCTGCATTTCTTTTGCTGTTTTTCTCAGATGCCACATAAATATTAAGCATCCCTTTTTCTCCTTTTTGTTTCTGTTTCTTGTGTTCTATCTTTTTAATTCTACTTGTATTTACCTTTAGCCTAAATCTATTATGCATTCACTGAAGCAGGAGAGGAAACAAGACCAGCAATAAAATTAATTGGAAGGGGGAAGCCCTGCTAGTTTTCTTTATGCTGTTAGGTACTAAAGACATGATTAAAAAACATACAAATATTTTGGAATATGTAATTATCTGTGAGAGGAAAAGAATGCATGTATCTCTTCATAAACAAAGAGTATCTAATGGTGAGACAGTTTCCCAACAGAAAAAAAAATATTCAGTGGGGGAATGACGCAAACATCTGTGACCAAAGGCTCAGTACCATGCATTCAAACTGCAGTATGTCCTGTTCTTATCTCCTTTAATTTCTTTCTTCTCTCTTCACCCCATTACCATCTATATAAATACCATCTAATAACAGTAAGCCTGAAGGAAAAATTACAAGCATGTTATAGGTGCCTGACCTCAGATGAGGTGAGGATGCTGGGTCAGGAAGAGGAAAAGAAGAAAGAAAGTCCAATAAATACATCTCTCCAGATTGTCCACAGGTTACTGAAAGCTTTGTGGAGTCTTTTTATTCTTCTAGTTGGTTGTTTATTTCTCCTTCCCTTTGTAAACCAGGTCTGTGACCTGCTGCTGAACTCCTCATGGAGTGCCAACCTCTCAAAGACTGCAGCTGTAGGGGAGAATACACAAAGAAAGCCCACTGTGCACAAATTGGTCAAATACTGCTAACAGAAAAACAAATACAGATAATAATAGTAATAATAATAAAAAGAAGAGCCTCTCTGGCAGGAAGAAGCTATGAAGACGCAGTTTATGTAGGCCACAAATGATGGCTGATTTCAAAGCATTCATTGCAGTCCCAGTGATGAGGATGTGCTGCATCCTTGCTCCCCAGTGGGGCTGCTGGCCGTGCTCCCCGTGCAGCCTGTCCCTCTCCCTTTTCCCCGAGCTGAGGCCGCATTCAGGAAATTCTCTTCATTATCCCTGGGGCTCTTGGCATTATTGCTCTGAAAACATTAACTTTCACCCCTCAGTTTTGTCTTCTCTTGGGCAATGGCAGTAATAAGCAAACATCCCAACAGCCTCATTAGAACAAATCCCTGTTTAACTAGAACAGAGCCATTTCACGGAAGTCTTATCCCATCTTCTACCAGGTTTCCTAGGCAGGAGCTGCTCCTTAAAAGCCTCTCACCACTGGCTCATCTCAACATGAGACCTGGTGACCTTCCCTGGACAGCTGCAGGCAATGCATCTCCCCAGGGATGAGACAGGACACTTCTTAGTGACAAAAGGGTTTCTCTGTTGAGCTTACAGCCTGTTGTCATTTTGTGTTTTTTCTAAGAGTGTGGTTTTGCATTTTTGTCTGGAAAGATATGCTTCTACCTTCATGAATAGTCTCTAAAATATTTAGATGCTATAAATGTATAATAAAAATTATACAGCAGTGACTTCAGCAAAGCTCCTACAGATATTAGTTCTGTGTCTGTCAGAATGGTTATTTCTAAGTTCTTTCTAGCACTGTTAAATATTTTATGGCTTTGGAGATTTTTTTGGGAATTTTTTTGTTTTGTTTTGTTTTTTTAGGGGAAACATCTTAAAAATGTTAACATATTAGAAATTTATTTTTAAAAAAAAAAGCTTAGAAAACTCCAGATGCTTGGCACGAAGCCACTATTTTGCAAAGACCATTTCAACTGATAAAATTTCTGTTTAAGCTTTTGTGTCACGTATATGAGCAGAAAAATAAGACTATGTAATTTCTTCAATCAGTGCAAATTCTGTTGTTCTCCACATGCAAACTACTTGCTGGTGAAACACAATGAAGTTTAGTCTTGGCCCTCTGCTATAATTTTTGCTGCTCTGATGATACACAGCTGATCCTGTGTAGCCAGCCTTTCTTTTCACCTTAAGAAAACTTCAAATGACCAATCTGTTAAACCTCACAGCATCCAGGTAGGTGATATATTGAGGAGAGAATGGTAGGTGTGATTTAGAGCATGAGTGACTAAGCAAAGTTAAATGAGATCTGGAGATCATAATAAATCACAAACAAATAACACACACAGGAGAGATCTTGCTTGGGGTATAATAAAGGTAGTGTTATTGTAAGACATTGAGGATATTCTGTTCTGCTGCATAAAGGCCTCAACTGGAATTTTTTGTACCATTTTGGAGAGCATGTAAAAGATTTCTTACTGCAGGCAAAGCAGTATAATATTGTTAGTCTTGTATTTACAGGTGTTAATTTTTAAAATTTTAATTTTATTACATTAATATAAAAACTGGAAACTCAAGTTTCCAACAGTAAGTCTTATACAAAGTTCATTCCAGGCCTTAGGAGGCTTTCTAATTGGTAGAATTAATATATACAATGCAAAAAATATAATTCCTATACTTTTTTATTAAAATGAATGTGTCTCTCCATTGGAAAGTATGCTTTTTATTCTTCACTGGAGTGTCTCGGGTGTTGTCCACCTGAAAAACTGGTAGCCTGGGTATGGATGCTGCAATGCATGCACCACCTGAAATACAGGGACAGGTTTGTTCTAAGAAAGGAAAACTGCACCTGAAAGAAAAAGGTTTCTTTGCTTTTTGTTTGCTTCTGGTTTTGGGGGGAGAGGCAGAGGGAGAAAAAAGCTGTTAGCAACTTCCTTACTCCATTTAACGCTTCCTCAGAAAGTCTGCAGCACAGATTTCAAGACTAAGGTTTTGCTAACACTTAGAGCAAACATATTAAAGCTGCAGTACTGATAACATCATACTTTGGACCTTGCTGTGCCATCAGATATGCACCATAGCCCAGATCTCACAACATTGACTTTAGTGGGAGTAGCATTTGCTTCTGTGTATCTATTTCTCTGGGTAATTTAAACAAATGAGGTGCTTAATTTGCATTTGGATTGGGGCAATGGGAGTGATAAAGCTCTCCCTATGAAAATACCCAGAACTGAAAAGTGTATTTGCTTTGTTCTTGCTGGGCCTAATTATAAGCCTTTATTTTATTTTTTGTCCTTGTTCAGACAACATTCTCATTGCAAATAGCTTATAAACATGGTTACATTAATAAATTTAGACACATAGTTGCACAATGAGAAAGATGTAGTATCTGGGAATATTATTCATGAACCGTCATAACGTGGTGGCATTGGAGTATATACCAGTGTAGTATAATGTTAAAATCTGGATCTCTTGCTTAGCTCTAGTATTGCTATTTTAATGGATTACATGAAGTATTTGGACTTCATGTAAGTCCAAATACTGTTGGGCACTGTTTTCAGGTGCTAGAAACCTTTAACTCAGCAAGTTCTTCCATCTCAGGAAGCACTTGCTCCACGTGCAGCAGCTTGACTCTAATGTCTGACAAAACTGTGAGTCCTGGACTGGTCATTCCCACCCGTCTGAGACAGTTGTACACTCCTTGTCCTGCTTTTCCCTTCTAGCATTTTCAGATTCTTGTTACATTCCACCTTGTTCCCCTCATTTGTTCTCATTGGTGAAACAGATACTTCCCTGAGACATGGCGTGATTTTCAGCAACCTGTAAAAGTAAGATTAATTTTCTGTTAGCTGATATGGAGTAGAGGTTGGACTGTGTTGTGGTTCCTGGCTGATCCTACCACTCGAATTCCATTGACTTCAACGCGTTGGCTCTCATTTCTATAGGTTTAACTGGTATCAGATTTAGGGATAGGTTCTTTCTTTGCTGTCTGCTGTTTTGAATTAGTATATACCACACTATTCCCCTTCAAGTTCTTATCAAATATGAGAAATGGCTTTTTGATCTGTCTCTATGGGAAACAGATAATATTGAAAATGTTTCTTGTTGCTAAAGGCATTCATTCTGTGGGAACTATATGAGCTGTTAAAACTCAGCTGTCTTGAGTGTAGTGAGGAGATTAGGAGAAGGCCAAGAGTCAGGATGCTGGTTCCCTTAGATAGTCTAAGCTGTCAGATACAATTTGTGTAATTGTCTTGGAAAAAAATCCTTCCTGTCCACCAGAAAATCAGCTGCAACTTTATATTAGTCCACCCACAGTACTACTTACAACATTCTGGCTATAGAGGAGTTGTTATCAAAGCAAAATTAAAAAAAAAAACAAAACCAAAAAAACCCCAAACACGCACACACTAAAATAACCACCACACAACAAAAAAAACCCCCATGATTTTATAAAAAATAAAATATATGTGTTTACTTTGGGACAAGCTTACAAATCAAGTCTGTAAAGGTTATTCTTCAGTTATTTAAATCTTTATTTCAATAAAATACCTTTACTCTCATCTCAGGATTTTACTCATTTTCTATTAGTTTTATAATTTACAGCACTTCTGAAAAACAGAACTCAGTCATGACTGAACCACTGTACATTTTTTTTATCACACACTTGCAGTCAGAGCCTTTAAAGGGACTTGGATGCCTGGCTCCCAGTGAAGGATTTATACCCTGAAGTAGCTCTCAGGGCAATGGGTGGCAGATGTAGGTGCAGAACGGGGTGCGTAGCACCTGAAAGGAACTAGCAGGAAACACTGAAAATAGGGTTTTGCGGTTAGGCCCTTTCACTCGAGGTTTATATGATTCATGTTGGGCTGCAGGGAAGTTATAAGTCCTTTTCACAGGTACTGAAGGACATGTATGTTTCATGTAACAGAATTTAACATAGAAATCCCTCAAATAGTGTTGATCCAAACTGGTAAATGTGGTAGTGTTGAGTTTTCTGAAAGTTTACCTGTTTGTTCAGTGCTAGACCTGTGCTAGTAAGGATTGCCCCTTTCTGCAGCAGTTCATGAGCTCCTCTGAGTCTGCACAAGCAGCTTGGGTTTGTCTCCCTCTGGAGCACAGAGGTGAAGTAGGTTGTTATGGAGAAAAACAAAACAAGAGGCCACTGATTTAATTTGGTCACAGAAGGAGGAAGAGGCATTGTTACTGAAATTCACTTTTCTTCAGCATGGGGTTCAGGCACTGGAACTTCTGTCTAAAGTACAGAAGATACAGGTACAGGGCTTTAAGGTACATATCCTTAAGAGAGCACCATAGCCTGGTATATGGGTTACTTCATTTGGCTTTCTTTCTGGGCAGTTCCCCTTCTTAAGCCGTGGTTGTTTTTTCCTTCACAAACTGATGTGATTTCCACAGAGGAATAGCCTGTGCCTGAGTGTCTACCCAGTCTGCAGTGTCCAGGTGAAGCTAAAGGTGAAGGTTTGAACTCTCCAAGGTTGAGGAGAACAGAGATCTGAAGTCTTTCAAGTTTCTTTTTGCTAATGAGGTATTGGGTGAAATGACAATCCACGTACTCTTTTGCAATTAAATTTGCTAGAGCTTATACTGTGGTGGGTGAGACAGGAAGAACAAGAGTTTACAACTACCTTCTCCATTGAGTCCTTCAGTGGATTTAGACACAGGGGCAAGGTGACTGAAGGATCCCCACTGGGTACAGATAGGAGAGATGCTGTGAGTGTCTTGGTCATACAAAGATGGTGGCACTTCTGGCCCAATGCAGAAGTTGGCTGATACGGACTGTCCAAAATGTAGGTGTCTAATGTCTTAGGTGAAAACTTTGTTACACTCTGAGCTTGGGCTCCTAAACTCTGTCCAAGTCCTTTGCATCTCCCCAGTAGCTTCAGTCTTACCAGAATTTTGTAAGTCAGCATCAAGCTGGAATATCCATTAGGAGAGTCATTGCCCTGGAACTCCCTCAAGTTTCAACAGCTTGGGAAGTTTTTGGTACTTGGTAGTTTTTTCCAAGCTTAGGCTAAGAAATCTGAGTTAGTCTTTGTTAATTTTCTTAAGATCACGAGATATTTTGCCAGGAATTCTGAAGCTGCAGTTTTAAGCATATCCTTGACAAGAGATACTTGTGGCATTGGTACATGTATTCATGTTAAAACTCAGGCTACCTTCCTTTCAGAAGAAAGACTGTTTTTGATAAGTGTATCTGCTAGTTCTTCCTCAAATAGCGTACGTTAGTGAGTTAGCACGTTTGTGGTGGTCTTGGACCCAGCAAAACCATGGAGTAAGTAATAGAAATAATTGGAAAAATCAGCATAATTACTCCCATTCTTGGTCAATATAATTTGTTAAAACAATAATTAGTTGACTCTGGACTCAGTATTCTTATATTGTATTAATCTTCATCATGTAGTGTAGAAGCAGGTGAATATTCATGTATCATGAAGTTTTTGCAAAGCAGTTTACTTAAATGGCTAGATATGACAAAAGAGTTGGTATGCAAGTTGGGATAGAGGCTTAGTTTTTATTTATTTTTTTATATATATTAATTGTCTTAACTATTAATGGTATGGGATCATTCCAGCTCTGTCTCAGTACAATGTTTCCTGCTGATAGAGAATTAATACATTTGGGTTTGAGTGTGACGTGAGCGGTTTTTATCAAATCCAAGTTTCAAAAAACAGAACAAAAAGTATAAAAAATAATGAGATTTTTAAATTGTGTAATTGTCAGTCTGCTTTTGAACCCTCTGGGATTCCTATTTTCAACATAGTCTCAGCACATTGGTGACCAGGAACTTAATTTCAAAAAATTATAAAAGGTGAGATTTTGTGTGCTCACAGATCTCCAGGTACTGGGACTGTCAGTTCCTGTACTAACAAAAGTACATGGGGTAAAATTGTAGAGTTAAGGAATAATCAGGTTTTGGACCCAGTTGATGTGCTTGGTGTGCATGCAGGTACAGGTACCTACTTCTGGATTCCAGACCTACCTTCTGGAGTTTGAGTCTGGACCTATGATAAAACAGCTTCTAGTGATTTCAACAAATGTTCAACTTATTATTAATGAACTACAAATGGAGTCTTGGGAAAGATAGCAGCTGGCACCCACTCTCACACTGCCAGGCAGGTTGCAAGGTTCAGCCCAGGTCCCCAGCACTCCCTGGTCTGTTTTGATCATGTCTGTCGAGCAGTTCAGATTGTTTGTTGCATTCATAGAACTAAGTGGATCCTCTTCACAGCCAGAGAGAGTACTTGTGAATTTCCAAGGCTGTTGGCCAAGAATATAAAATATTGGTCTAGTTTCACCCCTCCAAATGTTCACATCCATCAGGTTTGGGTTGGCATGTGTAGATTTATGAATCCTTGCAGGGGAGGAAACAACTTCATGCTGACTAAATTGCACAGGACATAATTCACTAGCCATGATTAGTTGTTCATTTTTATTTGTCATCTCTGTACCTGAATGTTTGACTTTAATCTCTCTTTCAGTCTGCTTGGTTATGTTTTTGATTGTAAGTAGTCTTAAATTTTTGTCATTGATAATAACAGAATAATATCAGAGACCATTACTTTGAACAATGGTCCTTTCTGTTTTTTAAGAGGCAACTTTAAGAAAAAGAATTTTAAAAAAATACAGTTGTGCCATGCATTAGTGCTGATATCTTCAATTTAGTAAAATGAATTATAATGCTCTGCTGTCCTGGGGTGTCTGTGTTGAAGGTCCATTGTTGTGGGGAATACACACACCTGTATACTCACCTGTTTATTTTGTATGTCGGGGGGGAATGAAAATTCATTTATAATTAATATAGGAAGGAAATGGTTGATGGTTACCACTTCTGAAGTGTTTTGTGGCATCAGTATTTAAGAGACGCAGCCAACAGGTTGTGTTATTTCTTGCAGCACTTACATGAAATAATTAGCCCCTGGATTGTGATACACAAGTAATAAATAGGAATAAACTAGACAACCAAAACAAGATGCTTTCTTTGAAGCTCTGAAACTTTTTAAAGTGTTCATCTCACAAATAATTACAAACAGCACTTGTTACGTTGAACATCCTTTGAAAAAGACAAGGATGTACCACAGTACTAAGTATTTTACAGTGATGATGATTTATTCTAAGGCAGTTGAAACAGAAATTTTAAACCCTGGGAGAGTACCTTCCACTAGAAAGCTTTTAAATATTTGCAAAGGTTTTTTTAATCCTTTTTTAAAACTTTTACTTAGTTTTTCTCCTCAGTAAAAATAACATTTTAATTGTGTGTACAATGTGTACATTTTCCATTAATTAATGTTTGAGGTTCAAAATTTCTAGTCATGTAAGAACTAAAATAGATAAATTCATTAAAATAATGAAGAAATTATAGTGAATAAATGTAATTACTTGTTTCAAAACAGCTAAAAAATACTTCTTTAAAATCTGCTGGATACCTTACCTGAATTATTGAAATAATTCTGGTGTGGGATACTATATATGAGGCCCAATTTGAAGAAGCTTACAGTGTGAATTATTTATGAAATATGACTTTTCTTTTAGCTGATTGGGTTACGCTTTCAAATAAGTATAACTAGGGGAGGGAAAGTTCATTTTTTTTGAAGAGGAAATCCTATTTGCAAATAATCATAGTTATGCCCAATTTTTAGTACAATACGAGCAGAGGCACATTGGTTTTCATTCACTTGTCAGTCTGTTAGAATAGACACAGAGAAATTTAACTTCTACGAGGCAGTTTTATATGCACAACTGTAATTAGCTGGACATGGTAAGACCTACACTTACAAAGGAAGGTCTTATAAAGACTTGCCTGAAAACCTGGCCCTACTTTTCTGCCTGTTTTATATGTAAAACATACTTTCTAGGAAAGGTTTTCTTTATTAACATCCCTCATTTTAGACCTGTGTATAGCAGACCATTTCAGGATTTAAAATATAAATTTAAATTTTGAAATATCCATAGAAATTAATTATGTGGAAATAATTCAATTTTGCATTTGAAAACCCGAACCACTGTTTTTGTGATGGAGCTGTGCCAAATCAAAATGTCATTTGCTGAACTGAACTGAAACTTTTCCTTCGCATTTAGCTTAATGTTAATTTCTGTTTCAGCTGCTTTGGGCCTTAGTAGGTTTTATTCTGCCATTCTTCCCTGCTGTTTTTTTTCTACAGGTTCAGTGCCTTGATTAAACTATATTTTCCTTTACATACCATACTTTGCCTTCTGATTGAACAATTTTAGCAATCTTAAAATACCCCAGGACTGACATACTCTATTGGATTTGCAGCCAAGAAAAAATAGGGATGAAAGTACCTTATTAAACAGAGTGTGAGGTTTTTATGTAGTCATTAATACATTTCCAAGATTTTTGTACCTAGGACAAAAATTTTAGACAATTTTTCAGTGAAAAGTAAAAATCTGGTGTGTGGATGAAGCCCCTGAGATTTGAGAAAGTTGAAAGTGTCCTGCTGTGTCTAACCTCAGATTGCCTACATATCGTTCATTAATTCCACAAAGCAGTTTTTATCTCAGTGGAAAAGCTGTATCTGGACCGATTTCTGCAGCCATAATAGAAAATTTCCAGTGCCACATGCAGGGGTAAAATCTGCTTAGTATACACCCCGTAAGAGGGAATAGTCCCAAGACATAAAATAACACCATGATCTTTCCACGTGGCTTCTGTAATGGGAATACCATAGAGTATGATTTATTGAAAGTTGCAAATAACGTGCATAAAAGCCTTGCTCAGTCAATTAGAAATTACATCAGAGTCTTTAACCCATAACGGCTGTACTTTGAATCAAAGAAATGTTGGCTGGAGGGAACCACGGGGGGTTTATTTAGTCCAGGCAGCTAGCTGAAACAGGACGATCCCCAGCAATAAATCAGCTTGCTCTATCCAAGCCCTGAAAACTAGCAAGGCTGGAGAGGCCTCTATCTCTTTGGGTAGCTTGTTCTAGGGTTCTGCTACCCTTCTTGGAGAGCTTTGTACCAGTTTGCTAAAACATTAATGTCTATTGCACATTGGTGTAATAGGATCTTTTGTTAGGATTTCTCAGAAATGGCTATGTCTGGTTCCAAAGCTCATGGCTTGGCTGTTCAAATTACAATGTCTCAATCCAGTTTAAACCTACAAAACCTTTGCTATATATTTTGAAATCTTTTCAGCAGCTGCTTCAATATTTGATTGGACTGGCTCTTTCAGCCCCATCACATAGGTAGAGATTCTATCGTGTTAGAATGCCATAATGCATTCCATAGACATGCCATAATGACTAAAATTGCTTTTCTTCTCTTCCGTAGCGCAAGCATGCCTTACTTTTTAGTCTAGAAACATCCTTTGTGTATATTCCTATTTTGTATTTATTTATCTTTTTTCCTGCCCTTTAACTGAGCAGGTGCTTGATAAAAGAAGGATTTTCCTGCTACCAGAGTAGAAAATAATTTCCATATAAAAATGAAGAAATTATTCTAGACTCTTTTCTTGCCAGACTTTCTTCCGTTGTCACATACCTTGGAAAATATTTGTGTTTCTTTTGTACTTTCAGGTGACAGTGCTTAAAGTTAACTAGTAACTACTTTTAGCAAAAGAAACAGATGTGGAGTTGTGAGAGTATGTCATGGCATTCTACAGTCTGTAAAGTTTTACACAAGCCAGATTCTGTAAAACTAATTATACCTAACTATTCTAAATAATTTGTCATTGTCAGATCTAATATAGATATAGATACAAATGCTAATGCTTAGGATTTCCTTATGTCACACACTTCAAAAGACCTGTCAGATCTGCAGACACAGATGTTTTATGTCAGTACTGCTGTCATTTACACCAACTTTAAATATGTAGTGTGCTCTCCCATTAAGACACTGGCTTTCTTCTTTATTTTTTATTCCTTTTATACATCAGGCCTTCATTACATTGCAAATTCTTGTTTTGTTATTATGTTAAGATACCATCTGGAATAAAATATACCCTGTTGTTGATTTTCCCCTGACAAAGCCAAATACGTTTGGGTCTCAACTTCATTGATTCAAATGACACATAGGAAAAAAAAATACACATTCAAAAATGTTATTTATATTGTAGATTCAAGGATTAGAAAATTAAGGCAAGGCAAGAGCGAATAAAGCGTTAATACTGTTTATTGTATGGCTGCCTGAACTGGGGCAGGGTCCTGGTCCAGAAAGCAATTCAGTGGCTCCTGAGGTAAGAACACGGAGGAAAAGATTTAGATGATATTGTGAAATCTACAGAGCAAGCAAGGAGAGGATTGCAGCGAGGGTTAGCATACTTAGCTGTTATCTAGGCTGTTACCTAGTTAGTTCTTCTATTAGTGTAGAAGACAAGGAGAAATGGATGTCATGTAGACTGCAACAGTCTATACTGACCCAAACTGAACTCTGTCCTATCATCCCCTGTGTGATTACACGGGGCAGGCAGGTGAAAACCAGCATGGTTTTGTTGCAATTCTGCCATTACTCTTTCATTTGTAGTTAGACCTACTAAGGGAAATAGCTTCTGTGCTGAGGCATCCTCCCCTGTTCTACAAAGATGGGAGGCTGCCTTTGAACAGGTAAAAGCTGCTGAAAATTGCCTTGATTGCTGGAGCGGGGGAGTCGGCAGGAGCAGGGAAGGTATTGACTCTCAGGGACCACCTATTGCATTACTCAGCTTTGAGAAGCAGAGAGGAGTCGAGAAGGAAACAGCCCCACTCTTGCAGATTGCTGGAGGTTAAACAGGCAGTACGAAAATATGCGTAGCATATTTCACTGCTTTTATAAAACATATAGTCCTCTTGAGATCTTGCCGTTGCAAATAATTAGTATTTTGTTTTACAGAGATTTTAAGATATTGATTACCACTGTCATTGCTCCCAGGAGAATCTGTTTACAGATTCAGAGTCAGGACTGTTAACATACTCACTGTTAGGACTGAGAAATTGCCATGTAAATAAAGTACTGAAAGACTAGCATTAATTTCTCTGATGGTGAGACCCGAGCAGGTGAGAACATCAGGGCAGAGGTCAGATTACCCACTGTGCCACACTGCACACATACAAACCCAAAGTTTTGCTAGCAGCCTTAAAACTGACATTCTTCAAGGTTTTGTTTTGTGGGATTTTCTTTTTTGTGCATTTTGACAATTTCATTGTTTCATTGTAATGTAATCTGTATGGCTTATGGAGGAGGGTACTTATTTCTTAAAAAAGACAGGGATGTATCACCTGTAGTGGCTTAAACCCATTTCGTCATGTTTTGGACTCCAAACAGTTAAAACTGCAAAGCAGGTTTGTAACAATTCAGCTGATAAAAAAAAAAAGTCATTACCATTAATTTTATTGCAACAGTACCTGGGATCCTAGTTATGGGTCAAGACCCTCTTGTCTCCATTGCTGAATTAACACAGGATAAAAAGGTTGCTCTTGCCCAAAAGGGTATTGCACTCTAAACAGAAGATAAGAAAGGCTCTAAGAGATGGGTATGCACTACTGGAGCACAGGGAAGCAAAGAGGGCAAAGACAGACATGCTCTTTGCTCTGAATGGACTAGAAGCACTAATGTTTCTAAATCCAAGTTTAGCTGCAAGGCATTTGATAGCCTGGAAAAGGACAGTAACAGCCAGTGTGCCTAGGGAGTTGTAATGTTAAATGCTGAGACTCTTTGTGAAGTGACAGTGTGACCATCTCCTTAAAGGAAGTGATTTGCAAATGATTTATATATTTCTAATGATATGTTTGCAATTTTATTTCTTAAATTAGCTCTATGTTTAGACTTGCATGTTGTAATCTAAAAGTTAGCTGAACATTATAAAATATTACAAAAAAGCAATTAGTTTACTTATGTTATTAATCTCTCTTAGTTAAGAACCCCCAAAAAATCATTTGGGGTTTTTTTTTTTTTTTTTTTTTTTGGGGGGGGGGCAAAAACGGAAAATTTAAAAAAAAAAATTAAAAGGATTT
>NW_015090803.1:7018464-7114066 GCF_001431845.1 Calidris pugnax | reverse complement strand
AGAAACATATCAAATCTGTAGACTCAACAAATTGAAAAAGTAGGGATGAAATCTTGCGTTTACCCTTGATTTTTTTTTTTTTTTTTTTTTTTGGAGGAGGGACAAATCAGGATAATTTAAAAAAAAAAATTAGAAGGTATTTGTCTTCACTGTAAATAAATTAATGACATCAGAGCCATTTATAAACTCTTTCTAGTAAAATGAAAATTTTAATTAAAATAGTTAGCTATATATAGTAGTTTGTAGGTATTGACTGCCACAGTCATGGAAAGTTGATATTGAAAATACCCTATCTTATCCTTTCAATGAAGTGGGGAAGAGAAAAAAACCTGCTGACTTGCAAAAGCAAAAAGGATTTTAAATTTCCCACATATCCAAATATAGTTATCTGAAAAATTACTGTTGAGAAGAGCTGTACACGCTTACCACAGAGAAGAAGAGTTTCCAGTACATTTCTTTTCTAAATTTACTGCTTGATAAATGAGACTGAAGATATTTATGAGGTAGTTCTGCAGGAATGCAGGTGCACTTATCATGTGCACTGGAGCTTCTATGCAACAGTAAGTATAAATGTTTAGAGAATTATAATAAAATATCAAGAGGAATATGCTCCTTGCAGATCTGCTAAGTTAGCTTTTAAAACCCTTCTACATAGCTCTTCTATGTAATATAGTCAGGTCTCTACTTTGGAATAAATTCTACTGTAAGGGAAACCTTTATTGCGCTTTAAAAAAAAAAATCTTTCCAACATTGTTTTCTAATAAAATGCTAGCAATACAAGTATTTCGTATAAGGCCTATCGGTTACCACTTACAAGCCATGAATGTGCTCAGGACTGATCAACCAGAGAGAAGAGAGACTTTGAGAATCGCATTATAATCCATGCACCTATACTGCCCTCACTGGGGTGGATTACAAGCTTCCCATGGCAGAAAAAGTATCTCTTCTTGCACTTAAACCCTCCCAAAATGAAAATATAAATTGTTTAACAGACCACACCTTGCTGATGACAAGAAATTAAATGCTCCCCACAAATGAATTTTGTCATTATGTCCAAGAGGGCATCATTTTTACCCTGAGAATACAGAAATTTTACCTTATTCTAAGCAGCTATGCTTGCAATTTGAGTTTTGTCAGATAATTAAAGCTTAATTGTCAGGTTTTCAGCACTTCTGTGGGCTCAGCTGTGTTTTTGTTGTTATCAGCAACATTACAATCAGGTCTTAGATTTTTCTTTCTTTTTTTAGTCCCTTGATAGAGAACCTCTTCTTCCTGAAACTACTTAGTTCACTGAATATTTATTGCACCATGAAAACTTCATTTTCAGTGAGCACAATGGTCAATATCTTGTTATAACTTTGTTGAGTTACATGAGTTGAAGCTCTAAAAAATGTAATTATTTTTATGATAGCTTCTAAGTATATATTCAATTAGAAATACAACAGCCAATTTATTTACAAAGGGTATTAGTTGCAAAAGAATTACTTAGGATGCTACCTTTCAAATTGAATTAATTTTTGGTAGACCTGGCAAAGGTTAAGCTTGTATCTAACCAAAGAGAGTACGCATTTAGTTTGGAAAACTCCACAGGTTTTAAAATTCTTTAAAACATCTGTCTCATTGTATGTCTCTAGATGGTTAAAAACTTTCCCTAAGGATCTAGGAAAAGATACAGTTTCCTCTAGTTCAGTGTCCAAGAAGAACACCAGTCAATGTACCTGCAAAGGGTACTCCATCATCGAAGGCAAACATTCAAAAGGACCCAGGTATGAGGTTAACCATTTAACCTACATGCCTTTGAGTACAGTGTTTGGTGTGTACTGAGTGTACAAGCCTCACGGAGCAGTGGGGCATACATGGACCTTCAATATTTGTCTTTGTTTTTCTTTGCTGACTGCACTATGTCCAAGTTCAAACTTTCTCTGGATGATGTCACAGATGCTCTAAAATCAATGGTAGAATTCCCTCAGTCTAGCAGAGGATTACAATTTCATCTGACATATGTTCAAATCCTGATTTTTTTATTTGATCCATAATAACTAGAAATTAACTAGATGCAAAGATACAGCCCAGATCTCAGCATTATTAGAAGCATGTTTGTGCCTTGGATTTTGGCTCATGCCCATCTCTTACTTTATCAGTTAATTTGGGAAGAGGAGTAATAAAATTTATATCAAATTTCTCTGCAATGGAAGTCAAATGGCATTTTAATTGAATCTGTCTATTCCTAGTGTCCACTTCTAGTATGAAAATGATCCTAAAATTTGCTACTCATGAATCTTCATATATAATTTTGGAGAAAAGATGTCTCATCAGGGTTTGTTTCTGAGAAGGGCATGGTTTTGAAACTCTCAACTATTCTTCTTTTCATTTTAAAATACTATATTTCTTGTCGTTGCCATTGTTTGCAAGCTCCCCAAAATATACACTGTTAATGATTTCACATGGAGGTTTAAATTATATATATATTGCACTTACATGAATTAAGGCTTTATTTTTGTTTATGCATTAGGCTTTAAAGAGATGAACATCTCAGATCTGAAGCATGAAATCTTCTTAAAAAATTTGTCCTCTCCCCTCTAAAGATTTTATCTACTTAATAGAAAGAGGCATAGAGTACTTAATAGAAAAAGGGTCATTTTTTCCTCTTTTATTACATATTACAGGGATTTTTCATGTTTTTTATTGCCTATAATTTGGGCATTCATCAAGGAAAAGTGTATAAACTTTTATATATATCTGTAGAAAATATTCTGCAGTTTCCGCCATGGCAACATATACGTGCCTCGCTTCTGTTGACACTTAAAAGTCCACTGAGCCCAGAGGTTAAGTATAATCTGCTTGTACAAGGTTAACATAGTTAACTCTTCATTATCTGTATAAACTGGTGCAATAAATGCACCAGAATGGTACCAAGGATTATGACCTACCCAAAGTAAAATGTGGGAAAATATTAAAATAGACATAAATTAGATTTTAAAATATATGGTTAGTGTGTCATCAGTCTCTTTCACACCCATGTAATGTATCTTTCTAGTTTAAGAAAAATACTATAATTAAATCTATTGCAATAAAGAATATACTCCTTTAAGGACTGCATTTCACAATGCAAAAATAAGAAAACACAAGTTTTAGAATAATTTTTTGGAGGAATTATTTTAATATTTTTAAGCAGAATTTCAGTGCTTGAGAAAAAGGATAATGTCTTTCCTTTATCATATTTGTTTGCTGTCTCATTTTAAGTGTCCACTGTTTACAGGGAAGTGTGTTAGCAAAATAATGACCAAGGGGAGTAGGTTAATGCTAATGGTTCCTCACTGTCATGTGGCCATTACGCTTATGTCTGTTGTACTACTATTGAAGTCTTTCTAGTCTAAATTCCATGCGCTGCCACTTAACTTTTACTTATTTTGAATGTCAGCTAATTCTCTTTTTCAAATATAGCCTCTAGGCCAGAGCTGTTCCTTTGTAGCCTGTAGTTGTCACAGGTTGTATACTTGCATCTCAGGTTTCCTCTTACACATATAACTTTATTTATTATCCTCATTTTGAAAAGAGCATAAACTCATGTGCTGTATTTTACTATTGTGCAATTATTCCATTTGGGCACATGTGATGGAGCTGCATTTTCGTACTCCTAGAAACTGCAGCTGTATGACACCTTTGGGATTGTGGGGAGTTCTATTTTTAGTACATATTTTTTTCTAATCTGTGTAAAAGGAAAGCCTGGTTCATGTTCTATTTGTGACCTGGTGCAATAAGGTCTGCCGCATTTGTGGAATAAACCAGAGTTTGGGTCTACTTTTTAACTGCAAAAAATGTCTATCCGTTTTATAGAATAAATCCTGTAGGAAATTAATGCCTTAGAAAATGCAACAATTTTCTAAGTTGTTGAAATGAAGTGCCAGACAGGATATTGTTATGTTAAGTGTCTGGCATATAAGGAAAACCTAATTAGTAGTACTGAATGAATCTGCAAATTATAGGGAGTGATATTCCTGCTCAATGCAGTGCAAGCACCAAACTGAGGGGAAACTGAGTTTCTGAATGTCCACTAAAAGAGATAATGTGTTTTACATCTGATTATAAAGTATGCCATCTACGGATGCTTAAATGCTTGTTTATATTTCTGGTGATACTTGAGCACTTCCCCGAGACAGGTAAATGAAACTCAATACAGATTCTTCCAGCAATTTTCATAGCCTAATGGAGCTGGATATCCAATTCCTACTGACTTTCTCCAATGGGACTTGATTACTTAAGTGCTCTTTTTCCCTTTGAAAAATCTTCCTCTTAATTATGCTAATTGATGCTTTAAAATGTTTTCAAAGTCACAGAGCTATATCTAGATAATGTTAATTCAGAACCAGACAAGATTCGCAATGCTAAATTCTAGGAAACTCCCTCTGACTACAAGGTATATTTATTTTTCTCTTCTTCCCTGAGGGCAGAAACTAACTACGCAAGTTTGCCAGCGAATCTGCTGAGAGCTGTTACCTACAGGAACTAAAAAAAGTAAAAGGCATCAGTCAGTTACACTATCTCACAACTATTTCCATTGGCTAATTAAAGTATTTACAGCCAACAGTATCTTGTTTCTACCCTCAACTGGAAAAAAAAATGTACTACTATCAACAAAAATCTAGGAAGTATAGATGACCTGGAAGATCTTGCAGCATTTTATATACTTTGGCTGAAACTTCATCCTATATAATTTCTTCAAAAGGTCCTGATTAGAATCATCTTTAACAGCCAAAATAGAAATGCGAAGCTGTAAACATGTCCTTATCTACAAATCAGAGGAACGTATTTATTAGGTTTTCACTTCCAGATATACATTTCCTGTTCCAAATCTCATGGTCCATCGCTAAAGAAAGTTACCTAATAGCTTTTATTTATATAGTGAGCAATTTTTTAGCAATTGTTAACAATTGCTAATAATTGCTAACTGTTCCTATTGTAGCTCAGTGATAAGCCATTCATCTTACTGATTAAGATCATTTGTCTGACCCTCAGTTATGCCACAGAGATGGGCACAGAATGCTGAACTCCTCTCAGATACTGGTGCAACTGTAAAATGCTAATATTGTATTTGGTACTTTGATAATAGAATTATATTAGCAATATTATAGAGACTTCTACTGTTGGATACAGTGTAGACATTTATTTTTATACCTTACCTCTACTAGCAGTAATGCTTCCTTTAGGAGCGGTGATGTGTCTCAGTAGGGTTGTGGTTTTCCCTTGATAACCTTGAGCGTAAAGTGTGCCGTAACAGAGAAATGAGTTCACATAGATCTATCTAAAGAATGGGGTCATCTATCTTTTCTGGATAGTAATGAAAATATATTTGTCAGAAAGTGAATCTTGTAACGTTTCATGCAAAGTTACAATAGGTAAACTCTTTTGTTGTTTGACAGCTGAAACTGAGGTGGAGAAACTTGCAATCAGATGCAGTGTGACTACCAGTAACAATGAATGTGAAATTCATTCAGATAACAAAAGGCAGAAAAATGGGAATATGGAGGCCAAGAATCAGTGGCTTTTAGAACACTCTCAAGAAAGAGATTTTTCTCCTAAAAGGCATTATTTCAGTATTCACACATAAGTTACATGTATTTAAAATAACTTTAATTTGTTTCAGATTTGCAGTTCTTCAAATGCACTAGAATACTTTCAAAACCTGACGCTGAACTTTATGATTGTATTTCTTTACGCAATGTTTAGATAGACTTCTTTAAACTCTATCTGCTCTCTGCCAGCAATTTTCTTAGGTTCTAATTCTAATTCTTTAATGTGTGGGATTACACTTCCTAACAGGCATAGGAATGAAATCCGCTGTACAAAGGGTCCTATTGTTGGGGAAATGTAGTGTTATCCCAGAAAAACAGTAGTGCGCAGAGAGAGGACTGGTGTCAGTTCAGTTAGGCTTGGGTTTTTTTAGTTTTGCTTTTCTTTTATTTTAAATAATTAAGAGATATGAATATAAAATAGCCTCATATGATTAGTACTTTCTATCAAGGCAAAACGAAGAGATTTTCATATACTTTATTGTCTGTTAGCAAGAGAAACCAGCCCACCCAGTACTGCCATTTTACGACAATGCAGAACACTTTCATTGATGCTTTTGATTAAATTCACTGGGCTGCACAGAGTGGGTCAGCAGGGTCATGGCTAGACCCTACGCTGTCACTACCCACCCCTGCTGGCTTAGCTCTCTCTGTAGGAGGGCGTGCAAGGGAGCTGAGCCAGGGCTCAGAAAGTCTGCTCTAGGTGGTAAATTCTGACAGACTTTTCCCCCAACTTCACTGGAAGTGCCAGGACAGATAGCTTAAATCTACCCCCTACTTTTGCAGATATTTTGTACGAGGGGATTTCCCCTAGTTCATACTGGGATTCATCCAAAATGAAGAAATGGATGCTGATTGGAGTAGAGAGAGAATAAGCTTCAGAAGGTGATGCAGTCTGTCAGGTCTCAACTTACAACAGGAGGACTCCCAACCAATTTTTCTGAAATAAAATTCTGCCTGCCAGGAATATTATGTTTTGGCAGCTCTCCCTGAATATCCAGGAGAGATTCCCAGTCTCCCAAGAAAACTGCTTAAGAGGCAAAACTGGGCACACAAATTGATTTTTAACTTTTTTTTACCATCTTGATTTTTGTGAAGCATTGTGTTTATGCTGTTCATTTAGGTTGGTTGTTTTCCTTTTCCAAAAGAGGAACTGCATCCTGTGTTGTTGTTTTGTAGTTTTTTCTTGGTTTGTTGTTGGTGTTTAAATATCTCTGAGGCAGTAGCCAATTCTACTTTCTTTAACACACAGAGAAACATTTAGCAAAATGAAAGGAAAGATTAAATGAACAATTTAGAAAATACTTACTGAAGCATATTTTGAAAATTAATCCTGGTTTGTAAGTTACGTTTAGTTGTTTGAATCTTTTCTACTGTAAAAAGAAACATGTAAAAACCTCTAAATATGTAATTATTGTTATAACAATTTAGTCTTAGAATCTCAAAAAGCTTTCCAAGCATTAATTAATGGAAAGAATCAAATCGATGTTGCATTCTTACTGCAGTGTGATGATTTTTTTCTTTTCAGTGCCTTAACAGATTTTGTGAATTATCTAATTAGACCTGTAATATGCAATTCAAAACCACTTGATTTCCACACAGAAATACAGCTATTATCATAAATAATAATGCATTAAAAAAATACTCCAGAGACACAATACTTAACATGCTGTACAAATTCCTACAGTTTAATGTTCTTTCTATTCTTGGAATTGTGTGAATAGTGCAGTGTTTTCTAAATAACTTTTTTTTAGTATTATTTTGGTTTACGGAATATGTAATTTTCATGGTGTCAGTATTCCATAATAGTTCTTTTGATGCTTTGTTTTTCAGGTTGGCTTCATGAGCTAGGAAAACGTATTGAGTCTCCTTACTATGAGAATAATACACTAGGAGGCCCATCAATCAGAAGTGCCTATATTGCTGCACTGTATTTCACCCTCAGCAGCCTCACCAGTGTTGGGTTTGGAAACGTTTCAGCCAATACCGATGCGGAAAAGATCTTCTCCATTTGCACAATGCTGATTGGGGGTAGGTGCAAACGCTAAGCATCATGTTAAATGTTTTTGGGGGTGGGGACAAGTAAATAAGAGTTGAAATTTTGCTAAGTTTCTTTAAAAGAAAAAAAAAACAAACAGAAAATTTAACTTTTAATGGCAAAAAAGTAAATAATTTTGTTGGTTTTACACTAGACAAACTCTCCTAAGCAGATATATTTCTAACCTTTTGATCATTTATGCCGACAAAAGACAGTCATCAGCCAGTAAAATGCAAACTCACGTTATCGTCAGTGTGTGGCCCAGCCATGTGCCAGGGGAGCATTTTGGTTATGTGCCAGGCAATTTTCAGGCCAGCCAAGTAATAGGTGCACATTCAGTTCCAGTTCCATCCCCATCCCCCTGGGGATGATGGTGAGGGAAGGTGGGCAGCCCACCCATGTATCTAGCTGTGAACTGGTGGGTATCCACATCTGAAGGATCAGATCAGAAACAAGGCAACAGACACAGGACGGAGCCAGGAGGACTGTTTGGTGAGATGTTGGTGACAAAACAAAAAGCAATTTAATTATCACTAAGTAATTTGTACCACATCACTACTTCAGATTAGAATCAAAATGCAATGTTTTGGTCATTTGGAGGTCTTAGTAGTATTTTTATTTATGTTAATTACCTAGTCATACTGTTGGGGAAAACCATTTGCTCACTTATGGTCACCTTCTTTCTGCTGAGGCACCTGGACTCAATCAGTGAGCTGGTGGCACCTGCAAAGCTTGGTAAGCCCAGGCCAGTTGAGAAGTACCTGCAAGACTCTTTTTATCTTCATCTTCCTCCCCAAAAATATTATCTGTGCTATTTCATAGTGTGTATATCAACTCAAAAATATCACAGTGGGTGTAAAGAGTAAAAGCAAATCACTGCTAGAGTACTACCCCCCTCATTATTTTTTTCTGCTTGCCTAATTGCTCTGGGAATACTAGTAGGTATTTCTCCAGGGCTAGTCAGCAAGGCACTGGATGTCAACTTTGCAGCATAAATTTTCCTGGGCAAAAATAAATTGGCAACTTGACACTTGAAAGCAAGGGAATACAGTGAATGACCCACAAATTATGTATTTGCAGCATCAAGTGGTATAAAAAGTGCTCAATGAATTATTGTCATTTTTTCCAGTCTTGAAAGTGAGTGGCAGTAATACAATGAATCACCAAGAATGATACCATTATGATTTTGACAACGTCACAAAAACACAGGCAGCTCATTAATTGCTTTTGCTGGTAGCATAAAATTAAAGTTTTAAAATACAATGTGGTCCCTGTGCTTTGGGGTTTTCACTACCTAAAGTCTATTAGAATGAAGGAAGTTGGTTTTCATTTCTAACAGGAAATCAAGAGATATCCTGTGTAAGGCAATGATGAATATTTAATTCACTTTGATATGTCAGACTTTCACAAACTTAATAGAGTAGAATATAAAAGTATTCTATACTTTTATTTAGTTCAGGTATAGCGATTTCTTTTTCATTTCTTATATTATTGAGCGGTGGAATTAATATGCTTGTGCACTGAATAAATCCTGAAGAACTAGTCAACTGAATGTAGTGAAAGGGAACTGAAAACTGAAAGGTAAAGTTACTCAGAAGCAAGCAGGTAGAAGAACTATTTTAGATGTGGGAGGATCCAGTGAAGAAAATATTCCCAGGTAAGAAAGCAGAGCAGACTGGTTTGCAGATATTTTTTGAGGAATTGTATTTTAGGTGTTATCTGAGAAAATCAGCAGAGCAACAAAATTTGGAGTTAGCATCATACCGTGCAGACTGGTTAGCATGCCTCAGAAAACAATAGTCTATTAGGAATAAAACACCGGTCTGTACACTTTAGGGCATACTAAATTTTCATCTCTTAAAACATGTTTTCATATATAGTTTTGGCTGATATTCAATTTCAAAATTTTCCTAGTGGAAAATGATATTTTTACTCAGCCTATAAAAATTTTCAACGCTCCAAACTAAAGAATTTTCTGCCTTTTTCTACCAAGTAAAAGCATTATTAACCACCAAAATGCATCCTTTCCACCCCCTGTTCCCCCTTGTCTCTTCTCACTAACCCTGGACATCTGTAAATTGCCTTACAAGGTCAACTTCTTGTTTGTCTTGTTTATAAGCCAATTCCTTTGCCACTGTGAGGAGTCTGTCTGCTTTCTTTCAAGCACTAGAAAGATAGCTGTCCCTTAAGAGGAATAATCAAGCTCTTTAATAGCTTTTCCAATAGTCGATTTGTAAATTTGTATATTATATACCTTGGATCAATACCACATGACAGATAATCTAGCAGTGATTTTTTCCCACTGATAATCAGCACACATTATTTCTGCACAGGCAAACCCAGACAACCTCTCTCTGTAAGCATTTCTTCAATTTTGCTTCTGGTCTTTTTATTCCCAAGCCAGTCTCTAATTGCAGACAAACTCCAGGATGTCAGAACTTTCTGATAAGCAATTTCACACCGCATTTGACCTTCTCGAGCAACATAAGAAATCGGATTGTCAGTTTGAATGTATCTTTTTTTCAACCTGAATTTGTGCTTTACAATGGGGTTATTTCTTTCCTTTTGTTTAACATCTTATTCCCTGGAATATGATACATTTCTAAATGTTGTTTGCACTACACATGGTCCCCATTAGTAATTGGTTTTCTTTATATGAGTTCTCTGAAATCTATTGCATTCTATGTAGATGCTAACTGACCATTTGGGTCTAGTTTTCATACTGATTAATAGTTTCTCCTTATTTCCTGAGCATGCCTGCCTACATGCGTCCATGTGTTTTCCTTTGGTAGACTATAAATTAATTTGGCTTGGGCATTCTTTTGCTTGGTACCCAACCAGATAGCATCAGATGTGGTTCTACCCTGTCATATGACTGTGACTGTTAGTGACACAAAAAATGGAAAAGAATAATCATATGAATACTACTGTACATTACTCACAGAGTCTTATATTCACAACCTTTACTATACCTATCAAGCAGGAAACTGATTTGCTGTGAAGATAGTATTTATTTTCTGTGTTATACTTTAATGATCAAGTCACTCCATATTGCACATAATTTCTGTCCTCTCCAGCTCTGATGCATGCCTTGGTGTTCGGCAACGTGACTGCCATAATTCAAAGGATGTACTCCAGATGGTCCCTTTATCACACAAGAACCAAGGATCTGAAGGACTTCATACGGGTCCATCACCTGCCACAGCAGCTAAAGCAAAGGATGCTTGAATATTTCCAAACAACGTGGTCTGTCAATAATGGAATTGATTCCAATGAGGTAACCAAATGAGGGAGGAGGGCAGGGAGGAATTTCCATTTGTGATGCTGTGTTCTGTGTTATCACATATAGAAAAGAACATGCCTAAAAATAAAGCCAGGTTACACCAGGAAGAGGGCATGGTGTTGAAAAATCTGGTTTTGAACACCATATTGTATATTTAAAATGCAAAGTCCTCCATAATGCTGAAATGCTGAAGAGGCATTAATTAGAAACCTTTTGGATGATCTCAGCAGAAACATCCCTGAGAGAGATTTGTCTTTTATCTAATAAAATATTTACTGAGTTTTTGGGGTGTTTTTTAAAGGAGGGACTTCTTTACTGCCCTTTCCTCCCTCTTTCATTTTCTTTTATTCTTTGCAATCCTGTAAACAAGTGGTTTGGCCTGAATTTTTATGTTCTTCATTTCCCTATATTTTTAAATATTGCAGAATGTACCATAGGAGTTAAATCAAAGGAAGGATTTCTGACCGTGTCTTTGCTTGCTTGTTTTAAATGACTTACCCAGGTTATGTATTACTGTACTTCAGGAAAAATAATGACTTCTCTCTGCTGGAGTGTTATTTGAATGAACCATTCCCTTCAGAGTTTTTGTTATATATGTCGTTATAAAACTCAGTGGCCTCTAAAGATAATGTGGAAATAAGCAGAAAGATTTGGGTTTGAGAATATTCTTTTCCTGTTAAATTCTTTTTGTGGTATGCACAGCACAAATAATGATACTTTCAACAGCACCCTAGCAACAGAAGGAGCCTAGTAAGATTTGCAAAGGTACAAAATCCACTTAGATGCCGGAGCTTTCCTAGATTTCATTAAGGCTCACCTTCAGCTTCTGTATTTTTCTGTACTTTTAGTGGCACTGAAAGTGAGTGACTGCTGTACTACAACAGCAGCCTTGGGGTGACCACCAATATTTCATGATTTGCCTCCCATCCGCAAACTGCCCTGTCTAAGCCCATTCGGTCAAGTTTGCCTGTGTGCATTGCTCAGATGCCAGATGCCCTCAAACTCCAGAGAAAACTATGTTTGTGGGCTTGCAGCTTGCAGTGGTCCAGGGCTCTGCCACCACTTTGCCACTCTGCCATTTTGCACCAATGGGGTGGACACATGAAACCACTTAAACATTTTTTTAAAACCTCCACCTGAAATTTTTGATGATTTGAGCAGTTATAGGTCATTGTCAGAAGACTGTCTCTGAGGAGAAAGGTGTTTCTCTCAATTCTGCCATCCTGCAGCAGATTTTCTGCAAAACATATATAGATACCATTAAGCGTTGCCAAGGCTATAATGGGAATTTGCTTAAAAATAAAACCAAGGAAAACAGGAAGACCTTATTGTCTTTTAGTTTCCATAGGTTCCTCCACTGAACATGCACCTTGTCTCCATTCCTTTTCCAACTCTCTTTTAGTGTCCAATTGCATCATTTAAAAGAAAAGAAGGGGAGGGGAACCCACCACACCCCCCAAAAAAAAACAGCATAAAAGGTTGCCACATAGAAGTTTTTTGAGTTATTGCTTTTCTAGGGCTTTTACCATAGAAAAAGCAATCTAGCTTATTGATGAATTTTATACAGGCATTTTAAAGAAAATCTTAACTAAGTTTATTTTTACTCTGTTTATGCCACTGTATAGAGTGGTATGTACCTGAACAGCCTACTAACAGCTGAGATCAACTTGAACAAGGTTAAATTTTGCATTAGGGGGAATTCCTACACAGTGTTGTTGACTTTTTTGCCTTCATTTTTGTATAAAGGCAGATTTTTTTTCAAGTTTTTCCTGGAATTTATGAGTGTAAAAATTTATTGATGAATCTTATGGCTTAATGTCATAATAATAATGTCATATTAAGACATGTCTTATCAAGGGGATAAGAAAAATCATATGGGAATCTTTGCATTGGTGCAGCATGTGCAGCACTATTAAATCAGATCACTTTTGCAAAACAGGCAATAAATTATTTTACACTTTTTCTTTTCTCTCCCCTTTTTCTCTTTTTTGAACAGCTTTTAAAAGACTTCCCAGACGAGCTCCGGTCAGACATCACCATGCACTTGAACAAGGAGATTTTGCAGCTCTCCCTTTTTGAGTGTGCCAGCCGTGGTTGCCTCAGGTCTCTGTCTCTGCATATCAAAACCTCCTTCTGTGCTCCTGGGGAATACCTCCTCCGGCAGGGAGATGCCCTGCAAGCGATCTACTTTGTGTGCTCAGGTTCCATGGAAGTCCTGAAGGACAGCACGGTGCTGGCGATTCTCGGTATGCTCATAATCATAGATTTAAAGAGAAAGAATGGTCCTCCAGTGTAGGAGGACCTTCACTATTATCTAATGGCTTAGCATGTTCTAGTAGTCTGATGAGAAGGAATTAGTTCAATTTTAGCCTTCATACTCTATGAACATTCCTAATTTTTTTAAGCTTAAACTTCCTCATTTTTCACCCTCAGGAGCATTCAGTTGCTACAGTACTAGCTATGTGATATTTCACTTGCATCCTGATTTTCTTATTCTCTCTCCTTTGCATCTAAGGAGGTACTTGCTAGCTTTTGATACAAATTGTTGCTTTCAACTAAATTTGATGACTGTATTGACACCCCAGAGCACATCGGTTATTAGTTCCTAAATCTTTCTGAAAATCAGTGGCCAGGCTGTGCTCCTACCAGTGCTCTCAAATGAAAGAAAGCAATGTGAGATTACACTCAATGTTTGATGCATGCATATAAACACCCCTTGCAGGACAGCCATGTGGTGAAAAAACAGCATTGTTGGCTCTGCTCCCCAAAGAGTTACTTCTTCAAGCTAATTGATGCTGCCAACAGTCATCTGATTATATTAGAACAGAGAAAGGCCAGAAGTTCTGTTCTAATAAATTTTGTTTAATTGCTGTTTGCTAGATGACTGCATTGACTTATCTAGGGTTAAGCAACTCTATCTGTAAATTTCAGTAATTGACCCCAATCTAATGCCTACTAAATAGATTTCCTTCATCTTCAGCTAAAGGATAATTAGATCTGTCTGAGTTAATATTTATAAAGTATTTTGATAAAGTAAAATATATAGTTTTACTCTAAATGTAAAGAATTCTTGTATTGTGATTTTAATACCTCTTTAGATTTAGATGTATTTTTCTTTCTAATAACTTTTAATATTTTTATAAAGCAGAGTTAAAAAGTACATTTCCTTTTTTGCTTTCCTTCCTGTTTTGTGGGATTGCACTAGACTGTTGATAATGCACGCTTCTGGTCTTCTGTAATTGAATTTCCTTTATTTTACTAGCATGCATTTTATTGGTCTTTTTTTAGAATATAAATGTGTGTAAATTTTTTCATAACTCTTTTACTCCATTAGACTGACAGTCCACACCACTCTGTCACTCATCTGTAATTTGGAAGTTTTCGAATGCCTCTACTTTATTGGATCACGTAGATCAAAGCTATAAAATATGGCTTTGAAAAAACATAAGCTTAAATACAGCAAAAGGTCAAGAGCTGCCCCCATTGGAACTATGATTTCATTAATGATTCCATTTTCAGGCACTTCTGAAAATGTTAATGAAAGCATCATTGTGTAATACTGACAATGAAAACAATAAGAAAGAGATTAGTGGATTTCTGAGAGAAGTTAATGAAATCGTACTGTAAAAACATAAACAGAATACAATGAAATGTTTTGTTACAGTGAAAGGGAGCTTCCTAATGTAAAGCCTAACTGACACCAGCAGAAGGTGAATGCATCAGAACTTTAGGTCCCCTATGAGAAACCGTGTTACTGACGTGATGTAAATCCAAGAGAGCGTTTTTTTCCCCTGACAATGCTGGGTTACTTGCAGTTCCCAGACCACTGTTTTATAATTCTGTCATGATTCTAATTCTAGTAGATTAGTTTTTGTTTACTGAACTATTCCAGTGACAAGCAATACAACAACAATACAATTAAATGCTCTGATTAAATACAGCTGTTTGGTTCCACTTGAGACTATTACTTGATATCTAATAATGATGGTCAGGATATCTTTTATAGGAAAATATTTTCTAATATAATAGTTATGTACTTTTTGGGTATACATCTTGTTAAAAAATATTAACAATAAGTGATTTAAAAGACATCCATAAAGAGAAGAAATTTATAACTTTGATTGTATGTCGCAGGTATATTATCAAGCAGACGTGTCTGCATAAACATTTAGAAATGCTTGTTCTCCAATAAAAAAGAAAGAGCGAGCTAATAAGAATAACTTACACAATTCTGTTTATGTAACAAATGTTGATATTCAAGGTAGAATCATTTCACTGCTGCAATAATTCTACTTGAAACTTCAGCTTACTACCTACAGCCTTTGCATACATTAGCAATACGGGATCAATTGTAGTGTCTTCCAGGCTGACATTATTTTGTGAAACACTGTAACTACAATCAAATACAACATTAACCATTTTTCCAAATTATTTGTGCATTATTGATACTAATACAGTGTGTATGCCCAAAAAGTTTCTAATTAAGAAGTTAAAATAGCATTCTTAGTATATTTGAAATATCTTTTCCCTTGCCCATATTTACACAGCTAGAAATAGCAGAGGGCTGGCAATGTTAATCTTAATATAATGAAATAAATCCAAGTTGTTGATATTTACAGTAAGAAGTAAAAGTGAATTATGGTTTAGATTTACACTATTTTGTTTATGTAAGCATTGCATAATGTGATGAACAATGACAAATTTTATTGTCTATTAGATTTACTTTTCCCAGACTGATCTAAGCTAGTACTAGTTCTCGTTTATACTAATTGCAATTTTTAAGAGCCCCCAACGTAGCATTAATGTATGTATATTCCTGACATAAAAGAAAAACTCTCTCTATGCTGGGTTTATGATAAGCACTTTTGAGAACGTTGTACAAGCTCCATGACAAGAGAAAATACTACCAGTAGTATATTAAAGCATACAATTATCTTATTTAAGCAGCTTTAGGGATGGTTGACTGCTTAGTTTAACTTACTCTTCAACTACACCATTTCCTATGTAATATCCAGTTGGAATCACGTGCTGGGTGGATTTTCAGAATTCACAGTCTTTATTAATCACAGAATAATGCAAGTTTGGAAGGGACCTCTCGAAGCCACCCAACCTAAACCTGCTTAACAAAGACAATCTGCATTAACATTTGAGGAGAACCTCTGGTTCAATGATTGCTCTTTTGACTTCATATAATTTTATATAATACAAAATCGCACCTGCCATTAATTACAGTATAAATCCTAACTTTATGCATATTTAGTTGATTGCTCCCTTAAATCAGGTAGTTACATGTCTGGAAATCAGTCTTTGTACCTCCAATTAATTGCATATAAGTTTGCACCTGCAAAAAAAAAAAAAAAGACACGTTTTAGATAAAGATAATTTAGAATGTTATTAATTAAACAATTTGTAAGTTAACAATGGGATTTAAGATTTAGCAATTATGCTAAGCAGAATTATGATTCAAAAAGTAAGTAAAGAATTCATGTTTTTTAATTTTGTATTTTCTTTTAGGTAAAGGAGATTTAATTGGAGCAAACCTATCCATTAGGGATCAAGTTATAAAAACAAATGCAGATGTTAAAGCTCTAACGTACTGTGACCTCCAATGCATTATCCTCAAAGGTCTCTTTGAAGTGCTTGACCTTTACCCAGAGTATGCTCACAAGTTTGTTGAAGACATACAGCATGATCTCACATACAATCTAAGAGAAGGCCATGAAAGTGATGTAAGTATCTTTAAACGTTCCTGTAGCTATTATTACCTTTAAGATGTTTCTGATACTTTAGCCAGTTCTCATATTTTTTTCACCATAAAGAAATAATACATAGATTACATTAAAAGGACCACTCATTCCATTTGTTTGATAATTCAGTCATTACCTACATGAGTCCTTTTTCAGTTGATCACATCATAAACAGCCAACGTGTTCTGTGCTCTTAATTTTTCCATAGAAAACATCATTCTTCTTTAATATTTTGCCACTTTTTAACTTATGTTTAAAAAGTAATGTAAAGCATGTGTCCCAATAAAGGTATTTAACTATACCTTTTCTGGAAGCTCAAGTGCCAGCCTAGTGAAAATTCATTTCATAGGTCAGTGATTATCACTTCTTAGTTAAGAATGTTGTCACATATATTCAAAATGAGAAACAGTTGTTTCTCATCACACTGCAACTAAAATGTGGTTTTTTTCATTTAAATGATCAATTTTATGTGAAATAACAAGAAATTCCAGATAAAGCACTGCTGAAAGCCTTCAGTATAGACTTTCCAAAGTATTTTCACTGATATTACATAGCAAATATTTATATTCAGATTTTAATACTGAAAAAATTTTATGACAGCTCTCCTTTTCTGACCAAACCATGTGAGTGTACGAATGTAGTGATAGCCAGACTTTTAGTTTGGTATTTAACAGTTGAGGTATTTGACTTTGAATTGCCCTTCTCGTTACACACAGAGAGAAGTAACATTGAAAGCACATGACTGGGGACAAGGGTACTATCTAGACAGGGGACAAATGTAATGCCAAGGAAGCTTAAAGTGTAAAAAAGGTTATTTGTTTGGGCAAACACCACGAAGAGCTGCAGAGTTTCAAAACTCCATACCCTGGGTGGCTATCCTCCGCGTAGCATAGGCATTTGCATGAAGAGTGGCCTGTTGCTTGGCTGGTATGTGAAGAAGAGCATCAATGGATGCCCTGCATGCATGCCACTCCAGCACAGTCTTCCCCGCTCATGCCTATTCACACGTGTTTCTGTGCAGAAGGTTAGTGGCCTGAGGAACCTCTAGACTGACAGAACTGCTCTAATGCATGCAAGAACAGTGGTCCACAGTCCTTTTTCAGCTCAGACACTCAATGGATGCAATATATAGGTTGATTTTTCTATGTAAGCTTCTTACAAAGTGTACTTTGTAAGTGCCTCCACAGCAATGGTCTTTAAACAATTGCAGTAGAAAGGTGTAAACATATAAATGTAAACTTGTAGAGAGGAAAATAAGCAGGGCATCTAATTCCAGTCCTTTCAGGTCCACTTAGTTTTAATTCAATTTAAATCTCATATTCGAAGTTGGATCCCAAGCACTCGTTCATGTGCCACCTTACCCACCCAGAAATCTCTAGAAAAACTTTTCTAATTTGTTTTCTCGGTTCTCTTGCAGGTCTAAGAGTGTATATAATGATATGCTCCACCTGCAGTAAATTCCAAGCAGGTGGAGTGGTGGAAAAGTCTCCAGGGCTGCCATAAACATGTTACTGTCCAGTAAAACAAAGAGGAGCTGTAACCAGATTTCCTAGTAACAAGTGGAAACCATACCTGATTATAGAAAGATTTAGTGTTGTTCAAGCAATCTTGGAAGAAAAGCTCAGGAGATTTTTAACTACAGGAGCTGACAATTGTGTAACTATTTCAGCTTCTAATGAGTAATAGACAGAAAAACAGAAAGACACAAAAACAGGGAGATAAAGTTTCAGTGGTTCCTCATGATAGCTCTAAACCCAGCAATCATTAAGTGATTTATGATTATAACCATTAATGTGTGTGCAATCACACTGGCAGTGCTATTATGCCATCTTTTCATATATTCCCATCACAGCAAGATGCAAATTAGAAAGAAGTCTTTATGTTGATTATATATATTTCATCCTTTCCTTTCTTTGCTGAATTTTGCTCAAGAAACTTATAACTGTTTTTGTAAATGTACTAAGTGACACAGATATTGACAACCCCCTTCCCCACACCCATATAATTTTGCATGATACATTCCAGATTGCATCAGTCAGATATCTGGATAAAGACTCGTAAGAAGATTCTTGCAACATATAATATAATTATATGAAAGAACCTGGAAATGATTTTGCTATCCACCAGCCCTGGAAAACATGTGCTATTTTATATATTTAGAGAGCAGTAGCAGATGTTCATAACTCTGAATAATCCTGTGAGAAACTCAGAATAGGTAAATATTTACACAATATCTTTGTGGGCTTGGAAATAATTTATTGTTTCTGATGATTTCGTGTGTCTGTGCAGAAGTGTCTACAGTGTAGACATCATTATTCATCAAAAAACCCAAAGGCTGGTTACAGCCAGACTAATATGAAGAACAAGAGGCCTCCTTGACACCTATGGCATCCCTCAAGCTGTAATGAAGTCCCAAAGGAAGATAAAACTCATGCGGGCACAATCTTTGCCTCACTAGAACACTATCAATATGTGTCATTTTCAAAAAGAATAGATGATAATCCTGAAGAATCAAAAATCTGTCTTTGTGGACAGGCCTCATAATTAATAAGAATCTACTTCTCCTTTTGTAGCCTTAAAAGTAATGATCTGCCTTTGACAAGAGCTTCCCTTCTCCCTCCCCCCAAAGGAGGAGAAGCTACTCTCTTTAAAATGAATATACTCAGTCTCTGAAGCAGGGGGAAGCACTGCTTCCTTCAGCACATCTGCCATGTAAATGAAATATAATGACAAAAATTGCACAAAAAAGTGGTAGATTCTTCCTTCAGCTGGGAACATTGAGTCTTACTGCCGCTTAGCCAGGCTGCTTCATAATAAAATAAATAAATAGACAAATAAATTTTAAACAGCAATCAAGAAGCAATAAAAACATTGAAAATTTTTTTTTCCCCTAGAAAAGCATTGTCTGACCAAACAGGGCCTAATTCTTGTCCTTTGGAGAGGCTGGTGTTTAGAATTTATTAAATTTTAATGATTGAGTTGTGGGGTTTTTTTAATATAATAACGCTCAGGTTGCTATTAGCAATACCAAACAAATTACAAGGGATGCTCCTCGTTTTCTACTGGGAAAACTGACAATTGGCCAAACCAATTGTTCTTAAAGGTGAAAACAGCTCTAAGCTCTGCAGCATACAACTGAGGGCACAGACTGGGAAGAAAAAAGTCTACAAATTCTAATCTAAAATATGCCAAGTTTTCTGATTCATGCCAGTTAAGCATTAAACAAGTATTTTAAGAACATATATGTAAGACCACCTTATTTCTTTTTAATTGGTTTATTTCTATTTTTCTTTGTGCCAACTGGTGGTATTACTCCAGAAGGCAGAAAAAAGGATAGTAAAAAATATTATGAATGCAAGCACAAAATTCAGCTGAAAGTCTCCCTAGCCACTGTCTGTTTTTCAGCCAGTAGATTACATTTTTGACATATATTCATACTTGTGTCTTTAGTCATGCTTTTTCTAGGTATTTTAATACATTTTTGTTGAATTTATGAGTGCTGCTTTCCAATATAGTAATAACTCAGAAGGGATTCTATTTGTTACATATTTGATTATCTATTATGAATCAGCAATGGAAACAGCATTTCTGCTTTTTTTAATGTGGCTATTGTCTGCATAATAAACAGTATTTTGCTTTAAAGAAACAAATCAAAGTTATCCTAGTAGCAATTCTACTGATATTAACAAAAAAATAAGCTTTTTTGTTTTTTGGACATAGTTGCTTTTAATTTTGGCAAGTGTTGTAAGATAAGAAAACCTGATAAAACTTCAGTCACATAATTACTTATTGATGTGTTTAACTTTCAGAGCAAAAAAATCCTATTTCATGGGTATTACCTATGTGTTTATAATAAAACCTATTAATTGAAAAAAATCAATCTCCAAATCAACTCTTACTACACTGCTTAACTTAGTCATGATTCCTTCACCCCAGTCTAGATCACAGCTCATCCTGTACACTGCAGGACAATCACAAGTTGCAAAATATTTTGATAATAAATAATTTTCATAAGAGATTTCCCAAATATCCCAACCACCTTTTAAATAGAGAAAAGTGTTCTGCCACATTACCTGGCAGCTGTGTAGAAAGAAGTGGCTTAGCTGAGAAAAGTTAAAAAGCCCTACTTGGTCATTTAGAGTGGGGTTGGATAACTTTGAGGAAAATTTGGCATTTTTAAACAAACTGCAGTTAAGCACCCACCTTTATCAATAGCTTGTCTGGCAGAAGGCTGTATACTATTACTGCGGGTGTATAACTCACTGGTGTTTCTTGTCTGTGGCACAGTAGGTATAAATTCTGCAAAACAAGAGACCAGTCAATGGAAACTTTTGTGTTTCCATAAAAGCATTATTACAACAGGAGGAACAGAGAAGTCAATACATCACCTAAAGCAACAGAAGTCTAAGGCTTTATCTGCATGATTATTCTGAAACAAACAAAAAAAACCCCCAAACTTAGGTTCCTGTTCATTACCTTTCTCTTTGGCCCATGTGTGCTTTCCAGGCAGATAGAACAAACTCCCCTTGTTCTGTTAGAGATCCTAAGTGGCTGATGGCTGCGCTTCCACTGCTTTCTGCCTGTCAGACACCGTATCTCCATTTCTCCTTTATATCTCTTTTGATATGAGATGGAGTCTGCAAACTTCTCATCTTCTCAGCAATTATAGTACAGGAGTGAAAGTGATCCTCATACTATTAAAAACTGTGAACATATAATTAACGTTGCGACATGACTCCTGATGAGTTCACTACAGTAAGTCTCTTACCTGCCTCTCTGCATGGACTACTCTGCAGTCAGTGCTGCTGTGAAATATTACTCCGTCCTCTTTCACGTCTTACAAGCTGCTCAGATTTATCATTCATGCTTCTGGGACCACCTGGATTTTTTTTTTCCTTCTTCCCTCTCTCTCTCCCTATTCCCAAAATAAATTGTCCTATTGCTGAACAAGGCAGCAGTCATACAACTTCACTTACACAGCTAAACTTCTGTATTTCCATGAACAAATAAAAGGATTGTGCAGCTACAGAAGGGCATAAACATTGACAAGAAAACAGAGCAGTTCCTTCACCTCTTTTACACTTCCTTTCCAATTTTAAATGAACGAGAAGCAGTTTTGGAATGAGTTTTGTCATCTAGCTCTCTGCAAGATACTTCACAGGTCTCCTACCTGTATTCATGACACTAAGCCTGTTTTGATGGTTCTTTGGCTATTTAAGGTGGATGCTAGATTCAGACAATTGATTCTGCTGCAATACCCTCCTCCCTGTGCAGTGTTACAGTCAGTCCTTCCTCCACTCCCTCAACCTGGCAATTACCTGCTTCGCTCAGCGTGGGAGCAGGGCTGACCTGGAGCTATAGCACGAGCCAGGTTTCACTCCTTTTTGTTGTCTGCTAACTCATAAAGCTTGTTAACTTGCAATCATTGGTGAGTATGATGTGTGGTCCCTCTGAGCCATCAGTTCACCACGTACCCCCTCACAATAATCATCTCGCTATCATGTTTCTAATATATCCTTCAGTATGGTACACCACTGAGAAATAATGCAATAAGGAAACACGCCATACGAAAAGTACAGACCAGTATGCCTTTTCTCTTGCAGTCTCGCTGGCTTTTCATTTTCTTTCCTAGTATCTTTATCTGAAGAATTTTTTTTCATGGTACACTCCTGTGTCATTTCTATAGCCTTCAGTCATTCTAATATTTTTGAAAATAACAACACACAGCCACCTATGCCATCTATTTTTGTCTAACAGTTTGTTCTTCTGACCTGTGGCCATTTACCAGTTAGAAGATCCATCTCACCACAACTTACTGATGCAATTATGTCATCTTTTCCATTAATGATCTTTTTCCTTCAATTCTTGTGTTTTTACAAGTCTTTTCCATTTTACGACTAAAACAAATAGATGATTGGCTTTAAGGATAAATCCCACAATATGTGGAATAGGCCAAAGGGGAAGAGAGGAAGAGAATCCATCTAGTTTTGTCTGGGAATGTATTACGTATATACATGATCCACCTCAAAATTCCTAACCCTGTGGTCACTCTTTTACTTTTGGGAATGGGTTAAGAGATAGGAATTCTGATGATTAGTTACACATTATTTGTAGAAAGACTACTCAACGCATATATGAAATTAGGATTTTCACAATTGGACCTTAGCACTTTCTTGACCAATACAAGAATGTATCTTTTACTGTAACTGGAATTAAAATGGTTAAATATGCACCAAAATTTTACTACTTCTAATTTTAGTTTTTGAGTCATTTTGAATACTCTCCATTCTCATCCATTTCACTTCCTGGGATTATTGCATTCTGCATCAGATTATAAAGTTTAACCAGAGGGTTACATGTTGGAAAAAAAAAAAATACAGGCTAGCAAAGCAGCTTATGGATGTTTCAGATGAGGAGAGTATAAAACACTGTGTCAAAATTTTAGTCAGGAAAAGCTCCTGGCTTTCAGAGTATTGCCTTGGAATCTAACCATATTTCTAGTTTAATTACACAGGGCTGATAGATTACAACTTTTTCCAACATGCTCCACTGTGCCTTAGAAAACCTGATATTGTGACTTTTACAATATTAATATTATATCTTTGTCTCTACATTGGAAAAAATGGAAAAATAAAATTAATCCTAATATGTCTTAACCTTAAAATGATACGAATTTAGAGGGTGGATTTCTGTTGTCCATAAACACTTTTATGTTGCATTGATATAACAACGCCCCGATACTGGCCTTAAATTTAGAAGCATTCTTACAGTAACCTATCTTTTTATCATTCTGTGTACAGTAAGATTAATTTATGAAGGAAACGACAATACTTACCACAATTTCTTCCATAAGAACGTTGGTTCTGAAGGCACAGGCTACCTTGAGATGTAATGAACATGTCCAAGTGGCTTATATGGTAAAGTTTCTATGTCTCTTGTAGAGTCATTATAAACCTCAGGATACATGCTGAAATGTATGAAATGAATATGATTTAGTCTTTGAGAAAACTCTATAATCAGTGCAACTTGAGTATCAAGTAGGTGCTCTACATGGATACAAGCGTGCATTCTCAATTTATTGAGCTGATAGCATTTTCAGCACAATTTTTTAAAACATCATAGAATAGTATTAGAATAGCTGAGGTTGGAAGGGAGCTCTGACGATCATCTAGACCCACCCCTCCATTCAAAGACATGAAAGCATATAAAAATGAAAACCAAAATCATAAATGTACAAATACAGCCTAAGACTTTAGTGATATAAAAATAAATTTATCAGCATATTTTTCTTTTTTAATCATCTATAACTTCACTCAGCAAAACCAGGGACACAGAAGCTACCTATGTAACTAGATTTCTGCTGAAAATTCAGTTCTTACCTAAGATCATTTTTTCAATGCTGTGATAAATCATAACATGATTGCTCTAACAAATATTAACATACAGAATATACATATATAGTGTATACACAGTACAGTACTGCATATATAGTAAGCATTCAGGGACAGGCTCCATTGATAATCACACCATGTTCATTCTTTTCTCTGACACTAAGTTCAGCTTTATTCCACAGTACTTTGAAAACGGAAAAAAATTTACTCACTTATTGAGTGTTCATGTTGTCTTCATTTCTAACCTGTGCAGAACTTCTTGAGTAACAAAACTGCCAAGAGCTCTGAAAAGCTATGTGCTCAGCTTTGCTGTATTATGCATATACAGAAAACACAAATTGCATCTCAGGGGAAGGAAATTATGATGGCTCTCTTACTTAACAAGGTTATATACTTACTTAGACTTCTGCTGATATCTTCAGATGCCAGGACATGAATTTTTGCCCTGAGGAAAAATCATGTAAATCACTTTCACAGATACTGTATGTCTTCCCCAAAGTTTTAACTCTGAATATGTCTAGGGGACAGATGTATGTTTGCTCAATTTGCACTTTTTTTCCTTCTGGGAGCATTGACTAGAAGTTAATCTACTCATCAAGTTGCCACCCAAAAAGAAAATATTTATTATTTAGAAGAAATGTTTCTGAGGAAAGAAAAAAACAACAACCAACCACAGAGATTTTAAAATAGGGAAACAGATTTCAGAAGTCCCTGCCTTCCTCTTTGTAAGGTTTACCCTGAAAGCCAGACAAAGCTGGACTTTCTTAAAAGTTCTCCACAGATATGTTGCTGTCCTCAGTGAATCACTTCTTATTAACATATGTCCACAATTGATTTGGCCTCTGAGTGCTAGCAAAATATCTGGGCAACATTGGGGATGCTTAGAAAAAGGCAATTTGCAGATAATAAAATTAGTTGGGAGAATATTTTTCAAGATACACTTCATTGTCTTCCTCTTTTCTTTTCAAGAGATACTCTCAAGTTAGAGACACATAATTATGTAAAAAGCAGTATGAAGTTTCATTTAAGGAAAAGGTAACAATACAAACCCAAAAGCCACTTTTCCACAGTATATACAGCCTCAAGTTGAGGAATCTAATTGGATATCAAATTACAGGACCAGTCCTGCAAATATTTTCAAGCCTGCATGAAATCTCAGAGTTGCATGAAGTTAATCATATACCTGAATATTTTCAGGAAGGGGAAGAATTTTGAGTTTTATGGCTTTGAAAGCTGTTAGCATTCATTGTAATTTCTATTAATATTATGTAAATTACCTGACTGTAATCAAATTGTAGTAATATTAAAAAATGTATCTTTTGTCTGTAGTAATCTGCAAGCTTTTCCAAAAATGCAAGCTGCCAGAGCCATGTACAGTTAGTGCCAGGTCTATTGTCAGTTTTAACAATTCCTCCCTTTGTCTTCTTTTGACCTTATTGACAGTCACTTCCTTATTTTTTTTTATTACTTTTTTTGGCACAGGTTTACTATGAAAGAGCTATCCTAGGAGCAGTTTGGGACACTATTTTTTTCTCCTGTTTTGAGGTAGGGAAGAGGAAAGTAAGAATGTAGGAGTAAAAATGGCAAATTATACCAGCCACACTTACCATTTATTCTATACGTATTTTTGGAGCAAGTGACAGAGAGGTTATATTTTGTTTCTGTGGCGTGTTTTATCTTTTTAACACAAAATGCAATAGATCCTGTATTGTTAATAAAACAATCAAAGTATAATTGCATTGAACTTAACATCCATGTTTTAAAGAAATACATGCAAAATAAACTTAATACTATATATAAAGGCTCATGTGAGAAAATATTAATTTGCATTAAAAAAAACTAATCCAGAGCTAACCAGTTATGGAACAATTGTCCTAATTTCACAGGCTACAATAATTTATTCAAAAGATAAGAACGATGTAGGATAATGGCTTAACAGAAGATTGCAGGGCTAATGGAAATTCACAGTTATTGGTCACCTAGGACAAAATACTGGTGACAGATCTCCTGTTCAACTCTTGCTACTAATTAAATATACTCTATATTCCTGTAAGTAGAATCAGAGAATGCTGAAAGCCTCTGCTTCCACAAAATACATTTTCTTATCTCTCCATTAAGCAAGGAAAAGAGATAAGTATAAACCTGAGAAAATCTAGGAACAAGCCAATGAACTATGGAAAGTCTTAAAAAATAAAAAAAAGAAAGAAAAAGAAAGGGTAAATTGCTCAGTAAATGTAGATATAAAGCAATTATATCTAACCTAAGAAACCCTTTTAAGTGATTGACTGTGATTTATAGCACTTGTGATATTTCATTGAAAAATTTCCTGATTATGGAAAATTGAGGCTTGAACACATGAGGCATTAAGGTTTTCAGCAGCACAATAATCCCTCATTATGTATTTGTATCTTTTCCATTACCATACAGTAAATTTGCAAAGAATAGAACATATGGCATGTGTTCTCATTTTTTTCCCCCACATTGCCAATGCTGCTAAATGGGTTTTTCCCATTTTCAAATGCTGACTAAGAACATTAATATTCTAGTTTGATTTCAAATCCTTTCCTGAAAGTGTATTTTATCCTTTTGACCCCTCAGATACAAAGAATTATTCAGATATATTTTAGGACCCAAGAGTTACAAGCAAATCAATGAAATTATGTTTCTATTTTTGTTCCTATTTCTCACAAAGGCAACAGGAATCAGGCCAATACAAGCCAATAACATTCTTTTGAGCCTAAAAATGCAAATTTACTTCTCTATTAAAGACTACTGTCTCTTGACCCTGGCAAAAATCTTCAGCTCACTGGCTTTCAACAGCAAACCACCAGTGTTTTCAGATAGGGAAATGTTCTTTTTGTGCTTGTAATAAGCAACGATAAAGATTACTGAATTTTTAAGCTCTATATATTAATGTATTAAACAATTATGAGATTATGGCTTTGAGGTTACGTACATGAAAGAATTTAATATGAGTCTGCTTTTGGTACATGATCTATTATTGGTTTATCTTGTGAAATTAAATTTAATAGCTGGTTTCACAAGACATAAAGAGTCACCAGGGTTGAAATTAAAAATTGAATTAGACCATTTGACAATATTTCACACAACTCACGCTAATATCAGTCTTTTGGGGTTTTTTTTTCCTAATGCATAGCAGGGGAAATACATGTGGTTTTCTTTCAGCAGTCTTTAGACTTTCAGAGTTGTACTTCATCTTAAAGGACTAGAACATGAGCTATTTTGCATCCTCTGGCTTTTTGTATAAGAAAAAAAAAACATTTTCTAGAAGGCTACACCATCATGTTGCCCTACATTAAAAGCAGATCAGAAACTAGGACAGCACCTCCTAATTATTTACTCTGATACTATATTTTTACAGACATAAAGCTATGTGCATGGTGAGGTCTTGAAATTTACAGCCCTTTGACTGGCTTTGTCCATGTTCTTGTATTCCTTTTTGAGAATGGCAAGAGAAGTGAATTGCTGGAGGAAGTTTAAAAGCCAGATTCATATGAATTCTCTCTGGTCACAGATTAATTGTCATTTCTTTTACCAGCTTTCAACTACCAAGCCATAAAGTCCAGGCCCCTGTTCTTTATGTGCAAAATACAGAGTTCAAAGGTACAAGCAATAAATATGGCTACACTTTATTAATACAGAAGCTATTATAATGCTCTTTACTATGGTTTCTCTACTAAGAAAAAAAATAGTCTAAGTTTATCTCAAAATTATCAATTTATCTAGACTAAAATTTTCCCGAATGGGTTAAATGAGCCATTTTGGGGAAATGAAAGAAGAAAATCCAATACGTAGTGTCTCACATCACCAGAACCCTGTTCATACCTATTCTCTTCTACTACTCTTCCTCCTGAGGACATGGCTTCCTCTACATGCAAAAAGCAAACTGCCTGCAAAAATCTCTTTCCCTCTCTCTTGGTAAGGTCATAAGGCAACAAAGTGCTGCCACCAACCCCATTTCCACTGCAGCCAGTTTCTCCCAGCTGCAGGGACCAGCAAGGATAACACTGAGAGCCAAGGAGGACCCATGGGTGGCTGTGGTTGCAGCATTGATGGGCAGTGGAGTGGTCCTGCAGTCAGGGGACAGTGCTACCAACTGGCCATGGAGCTGAAAGCCCAGCCCAGCTGAAAGACCCCAGCAGGGCTGTGGGAAATGCCACCAGGACATCTAGGAGACACCCATACCATGATTTCTTTATCTCTGTTTTCAAGATGTGCAATCAGGATTAACTCTTTACCAGCATTAAAAACTATAAAAGACTTACTTCTAAAGCTTTCAGCAGGCAAATGCATACTTTCTGAGATCTGCTTTGTGAAGCTGCTAATGTTTAGGATTGACTGGAAGTTTTAATTAAGGTTGCTATTTAACATTCATACTGCACCTGTGCCTACAAGCCAAGCAAACTGATGCCCCAAAATTTAGGGCGCTATTGTAAATTAAATCTTCTTCAATCTATGTGCAAAGTGGGCCATTAGTACTTCCTAGTTCTGACTTTGATATTTGAGTACATTTACAGTTTCCTGTTCTCCTGAATCTTGAAGGAGATTGTGTTTCTTTAATTGGCATAGATTTCAGTATCTGTGATCTTGTCCTCTGCTAATATCATCTAGTACTTTATCTAGCTCAGTATGAACACAGCGGTTATTTACACAGCCTAATTATTGTAGTTGTTCCGTTTGGTAGTTATTAGAGTGTTATTGCTATTTATTGATACACCTGCTACTGGTTTGGCTGCTGTGGAGTCAGATTTCTGCTTCCACAAACCTAGATATCGTGTATTTGTATATAATACCACTACTAGTACCCTCACTTTTATGATCAACTACAAAACAGTTTCAGATAAACCTGAAAGACCTGTGAAGAAGAAAAAAAGAGGGAGAAAAACTTCCCACAATTATTTTTTCCAAATCTGTGCCTAAGATTTGTATCTTTAGGAGTTCTGAAAACTTTTATCAAACAAATGGGGAAGTCCCAATGACTTCCAGAAAAGCTTAACCTCTTGCACCTGATTTTGGAGAAAAATAAGCTCATTCTATGAGTTTAAAAATGATGGGTGCTAGACACTTTTTATCTTGATACGTGTGTTTAGGAAAGCTGAAAATCACTTCTGAAAATTCTACCTGGCAGACTAAAATTCTCCTAAAAATATAGCATGTAGGCTGTCAGAGACTTACCTGTGGTCAAAGCGTGGACATTCGAACAAGCAACAGGATGTTCATAACAGGTATTATTCGGCAGTTCCAGTGGATTTCATTGGAAATAGTCACATATTAAACTGGCATAATTTCTTCTTCTTTTTCTTTTGTTTTGCTTTCTGTTTAATCCAAGAATGAAAATTATCATGGCTTGAATAGCTGCTAGACATGTTTCTCCCTCAGGATTATGTTGGTCCTACTTGCTTCAGTGCCATTGCTGCCTTTGAAAATTCCCCAACGATGCTACAGTCAGTTAGTTCATTTACATGTAAGGACTAGGCTGGCACAGGAGCTAAAGCTACCAACAGTTAGGTTTAAAAGAGAGCACTGTTCCTGCATATGATTCCATCAAACCAGCACTGAAACCCATCAGGTATACATTCACCCATCTAAATTCATGCACAGGTTTGGAGCCTTGACCCAACTTTTTCTTAAAGGAAAATGTTATTTTTGCAGGAACTATCTTTTTAATAAAAAGTACAACTTTGAACCTTTTTTTTTTTTTCCTCACAACATCTGTTTCCAAGGAGTGTCCTTAGTTCAGTGCTATGTCACCATTCAATTTCAAACAGATGTTTTATCATGAGATTCTTTTCTTGTATCATCATAAATGTTTTGGTTTAGATGTTTGTATGTTCTTGGAAGCCAATACTGTGCAGATGCACATATTTGCTACTTTTTTGTTTTGTTTTTCTTTTCAGGTAATATCAAAATTATCAAACAAGTCTACGCTATCTCAGGTATGTTAGTGACATTTTAAATATGTCAAGCTTGACTTTGAAACATGCACACATTTATAGTCAGAGGAAAGCTGGAAAAACTCCATCTGACTTCCATGGTTTCAGAACGAGACTTCAAATAGCAACCTGCAGATAGTTCTGCCACTGCACATTTTATGAGTAACAGCTTATGATCTTTTCTTCCAGGTGCTAGATGTTTGATACCCTTCTATAGCACCTGCATTTTAAATACATGGTTACCCAAGCCAAAGTTTTGAATATGGGTAACACTCATTCTCTGTAGAGTATAGGCTGCACCAGTGCCTGGTCCTGTACAATTTTATCATCATGACAGCCTTCAGATGACTATTATGGTTGACAGCAATGCTATGGTATTTTATATTGACTGGTCTCTTGCCACTGTTTTAAATTCTTACCTTTTCATAAATCTCAAATGGAAAGGACCTAGTTCACTAAATCTGTCAATGCATACTAAGAGAAAAGCATCCACGCAATGGAAGTGTGCTGTACCACACAGCAGAATTAAACCCACCCTGCAAAACATTTAGACGGATACTAATAGGGGCTTAGAAAATTTGGATAAATTTCCCAAATCTGTTTTTTTACACAGCCAATGTTATTTGGACAGAATGTGAGAAATATGACTACACAAGTTCACCTGAGGTTTTCTATCTAAAGTTGACAGGGCCTTAATCAAAGTTGATTAAGAGGAGTAGCCTGGAAAAAAATTAACAGCAACCTTTTCTGAAACCGTTAAGTTGCATTTGGCTGTACCCTTCACTGAGATGTGTGGAGTTTCTTAATTTGACCTGGAACCTGATTCTGCCTTATCCATTCATCTACTACCAATAAATACAGTAAGCTGTGCCACGGAAATCAATGGAAATATTTTTGAGTTATGGCCTGATCCTGACATGAGCTCCATGTTGACATATCTCAGCACTCATGACCAGTGAGTGTATTTTGTTACCATGAAACAATAACAAACAATACATTGCTCTCTTATGCTGTGTTTTAGTACATGAAGTACAGAACCCGGGTCTATACTGCCTCTAAATTGCCTTGGCTCCAACATCAAGCATTCAAATTGCTTTTTTAAATTCAGATGTAGCTCTGCTTTTAGATGGCACAGTTCTGAAGTTGACACTGTTACACCACTAGTGCATTAATGGGATTTTGTATAAAATGAAAAATCTGCCCACTATCCCAGCAGTGGTTTCAGTTACAACTAAGAAGGATACAGAGGACATTCAGGCTTGAGCTGAATGTATAAATGCTATTTATACATTATAAATGGTTCCATAAGAAAATGCAAATTATATGAATTACCAGCCTCAGTTCTTTCCCTTAGTCCACCAGGCCTCTGAGAGCGCAACACTCAATAGAAATAATGCCTCAGTAAAACAAGATTAATCTACTCAAGTGTACATATGGCACATGGCTTGTAAGAACTAATCAAGTAATCTTTCTTGGTAACAAAACATATTGCAGTGATCTCCCTGGCTATGTCACTTGTGACCTTTTTAATTTGTTTGTATTTTTCTCACATGAGCACATATAGCCATGGTTGAGGAGGGAAGCTATGGAAGAGTTCCAGAAGAGCTATCGCTAATGAGAAATGAAAGCAGTACTAGATCTGGGTTTGTTCCAGGATAGAACAGAAGAAATTGTGTTTCTGCAAAACCAGGCTCTGAATTTTACGCTATTATGTTTCATCTGCTGTTGTAGACAGAGCTCAAGGGAAACGGGAATATAAAGAAGAGACTCCCTTCAATTGTGGAAGATGAAGATGAGGATGACGAAGGAGAAGAAGAGAGCAGCACTCTTTCACCAATCCATACAAGAAGCACAAATTGCTCTCAGCAGAAGAAGGCTGGAAGCAATAAAAGCCACCTAGGGAGAAACTTGAAGCAGTTGGCCTCAGGAACGGTGCCCTTTCATTCGCCCATCCGTGCTTGCAGTTCAAACCCCTCAAGAACCAAACACGAAACAGAGATTCATTACTATTCCAGAAGGAAGGAGAAAAACCTTAAGTTACACCTTTCAGCACTGACCACCAGTGGCCCACCTGATCTGAGCCCGAGGTAACAGTTATGAATGGTTATTTTCTTCTCTATCATGTAACACTTATTAAAAAAATCATGATTGCAACACTAAAATATTTCTTTTTCTTTAATAGTTGATACTTTTGTTCATCCCACAGAGAAGGAAAAGTTCTCTTATTTTAGGAACTGTTGCACATGATGCAAAATGTTATGGCTCTAGGATTTTATTGTAAAATAGAGTATTTCTACAAGTAAAAAGGGAAAGTATTGAGCAATTGCAAAAATGACTATTTGAACAGTCTGGCTTTATGGTATCATTTTGTCCACCTATAATAATATGCATTCCCACAATAGCACTGTGAAACATTCTGAGTCCATCAGAGAGAGGGCAATTTAGAAAGTAGATGATAATACAGCACTGCTGTACAAATACACAAATTACTGGAGTAGAGGACTATAATGGAAAACTATTGCCTAGCAATTTTGGAAAATATTTAGAGTTTTTTTACATTAGAGAAAGGAAACCTGATAATGCAAGTTATATAGAGAGAAAATATGGATTTGAGAAAACTTTTTTGACATAGAGCCATATTATAGTTTATTGTGGTATTATTAGTGTATAATTTAAAATATTTTAATTTTTTACTTCTATGTTACTTGTAAGATGATTTCTGTGTCTTTTTGAATTGCTGCAATGTAATAATTACCTATTATAGAGTTTTGGGATCAGTTCTTTACAGAAATCACAGTCTTTACAGAAATCACTTTTTCATATACAAGGAACTGCAGCAGTTGATCTTCAGTTCAAGTTTTGATTTTTATAATTTGAAGTACTTTACATGTTCAAGAACTTCTTTTGTTCACTGGAGGCTGAGTGGTAGTTTCAGCAACTTGCCATTGCAAACACGAAATAGCCACTGCTTGACCAGTATTTGTTTAGCTCTGTCAAGGCACCTGTCCCTAAAGATGCATCATAAAAAGGACATGGAAGACCACATAGAAATCTTTCCTCATCATCTTAAATTTGATCAGAATGGTTACATTTCACAGAATCACAGAATTGTAGGGGTTGGAAAGGACCTTCAGAGATCATCTAGTCTAACCTCACTGACCAAGCAGGTTCACCTAGAGCAGGCTGGACAGGAACACGTTCAGGCGGGTTTTGAGTATCTCCAGAGAAGGAGCAAACAGGAGCAGGATACCAACTGATTGTAGTTTTGTCAATGGAAGGGAAAATAATGTTTGGAAAAACGGCTTCTACACTAGCAAAATTGAAATGCCTGGTGGATATTGTCTCATTTCTTTCATGGATCGTGTATGAATTTCGTTCAGGTTAGCTATGAGTAAAGGTCATTATCATTTGCATAACAAGCGGTAATTCAAGGAAAAGCTACCTTTCATATTTTCTGCTGAAATGTAATCTTGCTCATTATTATTCTGAACATATGCAGCAAGACATTGGCACCCAAGGCTACAAGAAAAAATGTGAAACAAGTATTGCTACATATACAATTATAAAATTATGAATGGAAATAGGAAATAACTGCAGAATAATCCTGTTAATAGGCTGGAAAATTGGCCAAAGACATATGTGTTTTTCAGACTTGGTTTTCCAGCGAAAAGACTTTCATATTATTTCCCAAGATGAGTTTAATATTATTGGAACAGTTAAACTGACAAGTCAAAACCACTTTAAAAAGATCCTTAAATGTTTCCTGTTAAGTATAAACTAGAAAATAAGATCTTAATTAAGATACTTATATTTGTTTGGTGTTGGACAGCAGAGTAAGGGGAAGGCAAGACTGATTGAAATATCCAGTCAGTGCAGTTGTGAGGTGTATAACCACACTTTGTCAAAAGAATATGCTTTGTCTCCTTAAGGAACTTCTACTGTGGATATTCCCTAGAGTAAGCCAACCAGAACTCCTCACTGGTGCTCCAGGTTCTTTCCTTGTACACCACAGTGAAGGCAATAAAGCACAGAGACTGAGCAAAATATTTAAATAGTTCTTGGCGCAAGGAATAGAAGCCAGCATCCTAACTTCTTAGGATACAGTCACAATCTTCCCAATCACTTTTTGGGTACTGCCTGTGAAGTAGAAGAGCTTCAAAAGGAAGAAAGTGATAATAAAGGCAGCCCTGGAAGGAGGGATTTATGCATTTGAATCTCCTCAGACCTGCATGGACGAGTGTATTCTAGCCCTGATCAATTGGCTAGAAAAGGTCAGATGTTAAGCTGTTGACTTCTTGGCTTCTAGGAGTGGAGGTGTCTGCATTCAGGAGAAATTTCAGGGCTTTACAACAGCTAATTCATAAAGGGGTGAGACTTACCAATTACTTTTGTCCCCTCATGTTTTCAGCTCGTTAGATTATGTCGCTTCACTGCCAGTTCCTTGTATATGAATAAGCATCTTGCCCATTCCATATTTTCCACACAGAAGCTGTCCTTTGGCTCTCCAGCTAATATGGTTTCTTTTTAGTCTGAATGTTTAAACACTTTAAAGAATATAGCATCTATAAATTCCAAGTCACGTCTGAGTAGGTTTTCCCCTGTGTACTTTAAAGGCAGTTAAAATGTTAACATTTTATATAATTAGAAATCTCTACAAAAGGGATATTGGTGTTTAAAATTTACTTTTTGAAGCAGTGAGGCTAGATGACATTAAATAGGTTTTATAGCAAATTTCAAACAAAGTAATCATTCAGGTTTTCAGCTGCATATAACAGCATAGGCCAGAGCAGTTCAAACTGGTTAAGATTAGACTGAAGTTTAGTAACATCCAACTGGCATCATGAACTCTCAGACATGACACAGAGCCCTAAACTCACATAAAGAGTCAAGAAGGACAAGAATATATGGTATATGCACAGAGCTCTACGTTACATGGCTCTTTCAAGTCAAATACTTCACAGATATTTCTGTGTTGTCTGTTCTTCCTTTCTCCAAACATTTCCAGTCAAGAGGTTTGCTTGAGAGTCACAGAATCACATGGGGTTGGAGGGGACCTCCAGAGATCATCTAGTCCAACCCTCCTGCCAAAGCAGGTCCACCTAGAGCAGGTTGCACAGGAACTTGTCCAGGCGGGTTTTGAATGTCTCCAGAGAAGGAGACTCCACCACCTCCCTGGGCAGCCTATTCCAGTGCTCTGCCACCCTCAAAGTAAAGAAGTTCCTCCTCATGTTTAGGTGGAACTTCTTATATTCAAGTTTGTGCCCATTTCTTCTTGTGCTGTCCCTGGGCACCACTGAAAAAAGACTGGCCCTGTCCTCTTGACACCCACCCTTTAAGTATAGAATAACCTTATTAGATAAAAAGTCTAATTTTCATCATCACAAAGTTACCACCATTGACTGAGAGGCCAAGAACTGTCTGCTTAAATCCTTTCAGTTTAGTATTTAATTCATTTGCCTACTATAAGACAAATTCTGAATCTTGTGCCTGGACAAAACAAGAAATTGACACTCCGCATCTGTCAACTGGTAGTTTTCTGAGTTACTTTCATTGACTTTAAAACAGTTCTCTTTACAGCACAATTTATTAAAAGGAGAACAAAAAATATTCATAATTATATCTATTTTTATAATATGTATTGATTCCTCCATCTAATACCAGCTTCCTATTCTTTGTATGCAGCTACTGATTATTGTATAAAATGCTTCTTTTTTTTCCTTTGGATTTCTTGACACTGCAAATTGGAGGTCAACTGCAATGTATGAGCAGAAATAACTGACAAAAATGCATTTTCTAGTAGTTAGATCCAATACCAACGTAACTGGGACATTGCAGGATGGTCTACACATCTTCCTAAACCCAATTGCAAACAAGATTTCTCTGCTTGAGCAAGTCAGTTTTAACCAAATTTGAGACTAGCTATTTGCATGGCAACAACACTTTTGACTGTACTTTACAGAGATGCTTTCATAAATATATTATGTTCAGGCTTAGGCTCTGCCTAAGTAAGCCTAATATAAGAGCCTGACTGTTACGTGCAGGGAGATTTAAACTTCTCAGGAGCACAGTGAAGCATCTCTAGTTTGCATAGAAGAAACAATAGCAACAGATTACTTTAGATATGAAAAGCAAACTATACTCAATACAGGTATTGCTAGGACCCAGAATATACTGCAGAAGTCATAAAAATTTTGAAACTTCAGTTAATTATGTTTGGCTTCATATTCCTTTCTCTAGTAGTAAATTTAATCTTTAGTGACTCACAACAAGTTATAGCAATATAATAGTTTTTACTTTTCTCTAAACTTAATGTTGTGCAAGATTTACCATTGCTTAAAAATGTGCCCTTTAGGAGTAATTTTGACAACATAATTATGAATATGATGTTTATGAAACTGTTTATGAAACTGCTCTCTCTCTCCAATTTTTCTCAACAGAATTGTTGATGGGACTGAAGATGGAAACCGTAATGAGGAAAGCCAAACCTTTGACTTCAGCTCTGACCAGCTCAGACAAGAATCCAGGTTATCTCCTACAATTGGAGGTGAGTTTTGCCTGGAAAAAATCACTCTTCGGAGCAAACAGGGTTTATGACTGCTTTTTGTTCCCCTTTGTTTCTGCAATTCTCAGAAGTGGCATAAGTGGATTTAACGTACATCAGTACTTTCAGTACCATTTCAGTACCACCATTGGTACTGTAGAAAAATACAACAGGGTCCTGAAGGCCATTTAATGTTTTCCTGCTAACAGACAGTCATGATAAAACAGCTTGCAGAGAGCACCATGTTATATTTTACCAGCAGTTCTATAGGATCAGGCAGGAGTGTCATGCTCCCAAACCTTCGGGCATGGAAGGTACTAAACAGAATGACAAAATTCAACATTAAAAAAATTTAATACTAAATTAAGAAAAAAAAAAATTATAAAGATCCATATGCAGATTTGGCTCTCAGTCTTTGTTAAAGCTATTTACAGAAGTGGACCGCTGTGGAAGTACCTAGATTTTTAGAAGAAAAGAGTGAAAAACTCAACTAGCAAGAGGTTTTAGGAAGTCTTATATGACCTACACTCTGAAAAGGTTCATGAAACAGCACCACAGAGGAACAGAGCATGTCAACATGGAAGAAAAAGCGAAAGAGACAGAGAGGGAAACCAATGGACTAATGCTGAAGTGACACAACTAGTGCAACTCAGGCTGTTTCCAACTTCCCCTCTTTTACGAGTAAACAGCCCTCACATAGTTAAGTACCTTTTGCATGGAGGCTATTAGGACAGATTTTATTCCTCTTAAAGCAAACAGAAAAATAATAGAAGCTTAATCATGTCTATGATTTTTAAAAACAGTTGACACATCACACGGTTGGCACTAGGGTTGCTATTTTCAGTTCTTTCAGGTTCAGACTGAAGAGAGCAGTATGAACTTTTATTCATCATGTTTTTCTTACACATTATACACTGAACATTAAACAAGAGATTTTATTTTAATGTGATCCAAGTGCAAAGTAGGTTTAAATTTAAAGCACTGGATAAGTGCAAGAGTAGCATTGCTGTTTCCAAGTTATTACACTTCTCTTATTTAAATGCATTTGAATTATTTTCAGAGGCCGAAATTGGTGCTGCTGTGCTCGTTATCAAAGCAGAAGAGACCAAACAGCAGATCAACAGGCTTAATAATGAGGTAACAAGCTTTTGTGGGGGTTGAAGGACATTATCAAGGGATGATGGAGAAAACTCAGAAACTTAAGAATATGATACATATGCGATAAACAAGTTTGCAAAACTGGATGGGGGTCCTACATTTAGGGCAGTTTGGGGCTTTTAACTCTTTCCCAGATTAATTTTCTATAAGAAAGATATATAAATTTTGTCATGTGCTGGAGCTAGAAACAAAATACGGTTTGTATAGTTAGCGTAACTAATTTTCTTAGGCTTTATCCTCTTCTGTATGTGCTTCTATTTCTCTCTTTCCTGTCTTTCTTCCAACTTTTCTTGGTTTGGCAAATGCTATGTTTTTGGAGAATTTCCTTGAAAGAAATGTAAACCCATTGATATTCAAATTCAAATCACTTTACCAGTGCCTATTTAGAATGAAAGAGAAGTTCATCCATTCCTGCTCAAGCAATATGACCTGAGGAACGCAGGGCCAATGTTGTTCAGTGGTTTTTTCTAGTCTTCCCTTCTAATAACTTCAAACCTGTAATCAACTGTCAATCCAACACTAAAGATGAGATGCTCTCTGGCTAAACTGTTTCATATATCCAGCCACTGCAGTACTTTGGCTAACAAGATGAAAGCGTCAGACTTTAAATTCACAGTTATACTACAAGAATAAAATCTGTTCCCAGCATACCCTGTCTTTCAGTATTAGAGACAATTTCTTATGATTCCACATGAGGAAACATTTAAATAAGTCCAACTACACAGTTTCATTTCCTTTTTCCTGATTCCTTTGGTTACCAGAAACATGAAGTTTTATTTTATTTTTTCCTTCTATATTGTGTACACTTAACCTAGTTATTCTTTATTTCCATGTATGAAGTAGATGGCTTGTACATGGCTTGTAAATATTTTTCATCCTGTGTTGGGTTAACTTGGTCAGCGAACTCCTAAGCTAAGAGTGCATGCATGGTTAATCACTATGAATGCATCACCTCACTTGTATGGCAAACTGTAGAGTTCAGACAAAAGTTTCATGCCTCATTGACTAGTTTTTTTATATGACTTGGTCAAAGAACTCAAAGACATCTCCAAGTTGTTCACTGACAACACTATTATGACAGAAAATGGTATTTCCTATGTAATACATTTGAAACAGACAAGTCATATTCATTCATCCCTTTTGACTTTGAAGACGACAGCTATTTTTAAAATTTGAAGATGTACTACATAGTTATCCACAAGATGCAACTGGAAAATACATCATGGTGGCAGATGTGCTAAGGCAGGCATCTTGTGGATTAACCAAACATTTCAACTGCAATAGTTCTGGGGTTATCATTGCTTTTCTAGTGAAAAGCAATCAGTAAATCTTGGAGTAGACCACTACATTAAACATACAAACAAAAAAAAAAGCTAACCAAAACCTGAGGAAGGGGGATCAGTCCTTTTTTTCACATAGCATGCTACCTGTGAGACTTCACTTGAAATCAGAGGTGCTTACCTCCCAAGACTTCTGCAATCTCTCCTGAGATACAGATAGATTTGAACAACTAATTATTGATTAAACAAGTCAACCATTAGGTTGTCAGACAAAAAGAACTCATCAGTTTCTGAACTGACAGTACTGGATTGGTACTTACCCCAATTAACCTGTAAGCAGTCTTGCTGGAATACACGAGCTGTTCCTTGGGAGGATTTTTTTTGTCACATGAAGTGTTGAACAACACTTGTAGACCCAGTGCTTTCATCAATCATTTCATCACTCAATGATGACCATTAATGGAAGACTATGACTGATGCTGCAGCAGACTCCTAGCAGAGATTACCAGCAGTTAGAAACAAACTTCTCTATTAAGACATGCAGCCTCCTCCTGAAAAATAAAATATGAGAAAACAGGTCACAAGTAGCCAACAGAAGCAAACACTATCATTAATACATTTTCCAGTGGAGATCAGAAGTCAATCAACAAATGCAAAAATAACTGCTTTCATGAAAGGTAATTGTATTACAACAGTTCACTGGTTAGCTTAAAAACACTTCAGCTGTTCATTGAGGGAACAAAGGCATGCATCTTCCCATTCAGACATTCAATACAGTCTGTTGTTATGTTAGCAAAGTCAAGCAAAGCAAAAAGGAGTTACCCCAGAGAGAAATCTACAAAACAAGCTATACCCAGTTTAGATATCCAGTGGAGCTCTTGGGAGTATTTTAGGTGTATGACATTCACTACATAATGCAAACAAAAGTTCATTTACCTAAGAATAGGACTAACAGAAGACAGAACCTTGATTTCACTACTCAGAGTTTGTTACATATTAACTTAAGGACTAATAGAAGCACAGACTTCCTCTAATGAGGGTAAGCTCCAAAGTCAGCACTGCCACTTTATTGGGCAATGTGAGAGAAACTTGAACACACCCCAAATTCCTATTGTATAGTTACATGGTTTGGCTGCTCAGTTTGTTACCCAGCTTCTTCATTGCCTCACCTAACCTCATTTCTCATTTTGAGCCTGAATGAGATCCAAGATGGATGGATAAAAAAGGAATTTCCCTCTGGTTCAGTATTGCAAGGTGGAGTGGAATAGGATTTCTTAATCTCCTACCCTATTTTCCGATTCCGCTTACTCTAAATAATCACTGAATAAAAATGGTATGACTTTCATTATAGTTCAGTATGTGGAAGTCAAGAGAGTTAAAGTGCACATTCTCACTCCTGTAAAATTGCAGTTGTTTGAGCAATAATTTCAAGATTAAGTGACTGAATACCCGACAGCATGCCACATTTTCTGAGCTGGGGAAGCTTAATTCAAAGACCTGCTCCAAATTAGGCAGAGCAAGAATTTAGGAATAGGTCTTCTGCTTACAAGTATTGTATCCTTCCTTTGCAGAGATCTGTATACCCAACCTGGTCTTTCCAATTAATTTCTCTGCAAAGACTGATCAGATGAGCGTATCTAAACATTCATCATTTTTTTCAGAGGCACCATTTACCTGGTGCAATCATACCTAATGACTAAGGAGCCCAGAAGTAAAAATAGGAAACCACTAATCAGATTTTCCGAGACATACAGATGGCCATAAATCTAGACTAAAGCACCTGCCTATCACTGTCCCATCATCTGTATCGTGCTAGGCTTTTAGCTCTGTACCATTTGAATGCAACTGTATGAAAAGAGCATGGAAATATTTCTACTTTGATCCAATGTGCAAAACCCAAATCTGAATTATTTAAAACACGGAGCACTTAAAAATAAGGAAATACGCACATTTTAGTCATAATTTTTCTCCTCTAATTTGCAGAGCGCACATGTACGTGTTCTTCATTCAAATAGGTACACAACTTCATGCTCAAATATACAGGACATCTTGTTCAGTGCATGCAGACAAACTCAGGTTTCTTTGACATGCCCCCTGTTTTTTCCTTACGTGACTCACCTGCAGTGCAGCCTCCTTCAGGTTCAGAATTTGGGGGCTGATTTCCTGCTTTACCACATCATTAGACCCCACAATTACAGTACCAGAATGGTATAATGAACATAGTACTGATATTTCTCCAATTCAACTGAAAAACAAACAAGCATGAGGAAATATGAATAGGCTCAGGTTTTGTACTAGGAAATTGCCTTCCATTTTGCTGCATATTGGAGCACTTAGTGGAAATTCAGCTATTTTTAATTTTAGGTTTTTTAGATGCGCTTAAAATACTCTAAGCATTCAGCACGTATTTAGAACAGACAAAATGCATTCACAGAGATATTTCACTTTCATCTATCAAAAGGAAAAATCCCAAATAAATATGTCTGTTTTTCAAATCACCTAGAAAAAATTTATAAATAGATTATTTAAAAACATATTTCACATCCAGCTGCCAAAAATCAGTCCCATTCTCCTCTCAGGACATGGAAAAATGTTTGTTTTTTTTTTTAAGCAAAACATATTCCTTAATACTAAAAATTTATGCACGCAATGGAAACAGTCATTTTATAATCAGCGCCAATGAAGAAAAAATGGTAAAGTTAATCAGGCCTTCAGTTTTACATAGGAGATGTACTGGTGAGGTTCAATTTGCAGCTTAAGAACCCATATAAAGGACTCCCCTGATTTAGAGCAATTAAAAACATGGTCTTTGTAACAAGTTTATATTATCATGAGAGAGATTATTTTTCAGCAAGACTATCCCAATAATTCACTTTGAAAAATATCTTTCAATCAAGAAAAATGTGGCAAAAAGTGAACTAATGACATTTATTGATGATGAGAACTAATTAAAACATCCATTCTGGATGTTAGCTATGTAAATCTAGCATAAAAGTCATGACATAAAACCTAATAATAATATTTGTGTTAAGAAATAAAAGCTTTCTAAACCATAAACACCAAATGAATGCTTTTTTTGTCTGCTGAGATTTGTAAAAATATGTTTTCCCTTTAGCATTACCATTCATACTTCCAAGAAACTCCTACCTTCTTGTTGTTTTGTCTCTCTCTCTGCTCTTGTATTTTGATGATTATAGAATAGTCTTTCCAGCTATTTTTTTCTTTTATTTAATGTTAGCTTAATAGATATTAGCAGGTAAAGGTAACAAAAATGGTTGATGCTCTAAAGTTTAGGTTAATTTGTTTTTTAAGCAGGATGTATGGCACATACGTGGCATAGGTCTTACATGCTGTGGTGTCCCCTCTTGCACTTTTTCTTGAATAAAAAAGATTATTACCTAGAGAGATGATGACGATTATCCAGTTAACTCTCTAACAATCATTTCAAAACCATCCTGTACTGAAAAGATCTATTTTCCCAATATCTAAATGAAAATGTCTGTTGGTATGCGAGTTCATTACTTTTTCTCTTATGCCTAGAAGACATAAGAAAAAGCTGATTGTCATTCTCTCCTTCTAAATTTACACTGGAAACATACTGTTCCAGCAGATCTCAACAAACAAAATTCATTCCATCTTTCTTTGCCCATCACTTTTTCTATAACTTTTCATTGGCAGCATTTTCTTTTGGGTTGACTTTGGTTAGATCTTTTTAAGTCACTGGCAAAGTACACCATATCAAGCTGCACCAGCCTAAGTAATTCTGAGTGAAGAGAATCCCCTTCCAGTGTCCAATAAAAAAAAATGCTTTTGATATATCCTGGGAGCATGATTAATACCTGCAAAGTGTGATTCAGCAAAATTCCACAGACATTTTTCTGTAATACTCTGCATAGACAGAATATTGTACTTATATTCATGCTTCTGACATTTTCTTTTCAGATGTAATGTTTAACATTTATCTTTGTTGAATTTCATATTACTGATATTTAAAAGTGAACATGAATTCTATTTAGACATTAAAAAAAAATTAAATTAAAACAAATCAGGATAGCCTGCTAAAAAGTATGGCTTGAAATGTCCAGGAATGACAGCAAACCACTGATCATGAACCATTTCAATCATGTATGAATCCAACTCACCGTAGCTACATCTTAGTCATATTTTCTTAGTTGGTTTAGAAGAATGTCATTCGGACAGTAACATCTGAGAAGTATTCTGACAAGGTATATATTGTATCTACACTTTCTTCGTATCTATTAAATCAGCTTTTCAGTTAAAGAAGAGAATTACATTGTTTTGCCATGGTTTATTCTCAAGAAATGTATGTTGTGCCTGTTCTCTTTTAACTACTCCTTTAGGTGCTTATAGAAATTGTTTGCTTAATATTTTTTCCCCATATATTTTTTCATATATGCAACCTCAGGCTTTCTTTAGAGAGTACACAGCAACAGCTTCTCCTCTCCTGGCCACCTGGGATCTCCATGATCCTCCATTTGCTTTCAGTCAGTAGCTGGTCAGTCAGAGTTTGTCCCTGATACTTTCTGCAGCCCTTGAAGAAATTTCCAAATCTGATTTCCTTATTGCCATCATCCTGCTGACACTGTCCTGATTCTACAAAAACCTGAAGGCAGCATTCACATCCAACAATGAAGAGCCACAAATTATTATTAGAAATGCAGTTGAGGAACTCTTTTTCTAGACTGAATTTCATGGGAGCCTTGTTGACTTGCATATACTTAAATGATACAGTTTTCTGTTCTATCCTTACTTGTTTAACAGCAATAGCAATAATCTCAGCACCCTAATCTACCCAGACAGACTGGTTGCCCTGGAACTATCTGATAGCTGGCTAGCAAGTGAGCAGAGAAATCAGCAAATTTCCTTCTACTCCTACATGATAAAGGCAATTTCACAACCTTCCAGATTTCTGGATTTATTTCACCGAAACGGACCCATAGTATTATTGCACAAATCCTATACATTTAATCTGAACTCAGATTAGCTGCACTGGATCTTTTTTTTTCTTCTGCAACTAGTTTTTTTCCTAAAATGCCATTAAATCAGAAGTGTCTGTCACCATAATACCAGTGGCCACAGAGATGCTGATAGATGATCAGTGAAAAGTCTGTCTCAGCTCAGTTCTCATTTCATTCACTCAATGATGCACTTACTGAGAAACAGAGTATCAGCAGCCACTTAATCTGAGCCTTGAAAGACAGCTCATTCTGCCTGAAAGTCTCCTTGATTTTATGAAGCACCCAAATAGAAGAAGCAACGAAACATGAAGAAGGGAACAGAGAAGCTGCCAGATGCAGTGCAAGCCAGGCAGCTTCCCTGTGTTGCTAAAACGTAACTTCTATTCCTCAAGAAGGAACTTTTCTTCTTCACTTCTTTGGGTGTTCAGAAAGAGTTACAGTAGGAAGATGTCTGGGTGAAGTTTGAATTGCAACAGGGAGTAAACCACAGAGAGAAAGAAAATACTAACGTATTGGACTTTTAATCAGAAAACAAAAGGCTTATTCCAGATTTATCCAGGAACAGTAGAGAGAGGTAGGAATTCTAGTAGAAAAATTAACATTAAGAAAAATTCAAATGCTGGAAAATATAATGGAAAAACAAAGAAACCTGTTTAGCCAATACTCACCATTTAGCAATAATCACCATCATCATCTTACATTATATAGAGCTTTTCATCACTTTTATGGAAAGGTTTAAATGCAATCACCTCCATTCCTACTTTAAGTACATGGAACAAGATATTCAAACTGAGTAAGTTTAACACTTGTAGTAAAGAAAAGTACTCTTTCTACTGAAACTGTCAAAGTATTTTGAAAATGCAAAATACAACTACTAAAACTTTGATTGAGCAGGGCATGAGAAAGGGTTATTACTGAAAACCATGTGTTCAAAAAATAGATATCTATTTTTTTCACCTCTGTTTTGAAAGATATTCTTTCTTTATAACAGAGTGTGTTAAAAAGACACCAGCACATTGCTTTAGACCAGCCTGAGAAGCACCTCTTCCTAATTCAAGCTAAATCTGTACAAATCCCACTTTCTATATCAGGAAACACTGCAGTATCTTTTTCAAGTCCTAGAAACTGTTAAGGCAGCATTTCAAATGTATTTGGTATCTCACAGATCGTTTTAAACCTGCCTGCCTAGCACAGCGGGAACCATTTGTCCAAGGAGCTGCATTGCCTGGCAATAATCACCGAACTCCTGAAAAGAGAACAGCCCTACCAGCATGCAAGGAATTAGTCCTTTCGCTCAGAAGGAAACTGTACTGCTTTCAATCTCTGTTTCATACACTTAAAATTCCTCTTGCATTTAATCTCTGTTCTTTTGTACTATCTGGAGCACTGTGAAAATTTTAACACTACGGATAAAATTGTTCCCTGTTACACCTGCTTATTTGCATCTTCTTAAAAATCTCTGCTGGGTGTAAAAAGGACAGCATAAACAGTATAGTATTGCTAATAACAGTAATAGTATACTATGTCAGTATATAACAATATATAGATGGTAATTAATAGTAGTATAGATATTGGAGGTTTAATCTGGTAACATTAACAGTTTTTAAAATCCAGAAAAGGTTTTAAACGATCCAGAAAATTGGTTTGCCTATGTGTCAAGCAGTATTGGTCCAAATAGATCTCACTAAATGGTGGTCGATTTCTAATGAAGTTCAGCATAAAAACTTTGGATTCTAAACTTTCATACCACTGGAAACAAAGAATACATCAAAGGCTGGTTTATCAGGTCAGTTCCTATGACTGTGTGAGAGCAAGCTTACGAGAAGAAGCTCTCTAAGAGCTAGCTGCTGTATCAAAAATAACATCTGGGCGCTAGAGCAAGTTGTAATTAAGAAATTCAGGACTGACACAAGTACTGACGCCGGGATTGATTTTTGCCTTATTGTCTCAATGAATTCGAAAAAGAAATATGTTAGAGAATAATTAAACTTTTAAAAAGCCTTTAAATTATCAGAAATGGAAAAAAAAGAAACAAACCCAAAAACCATGGGCCAAACAAAACAAGATATTTTAAAGTGGTTGATTTGTTCAGAAATCTCACAGCATGTTTCCCTATAGTCTGATAGTATCAAGAACTCTCTCTGGCTGCTCTAACTCCACAGGAAACCTGTTCACAAATCACTTTCTTAACATATTTTAATCCCTCACATTAACTGAAGTTCAAATGAGCTACTAGGCATTCAAAGCTTAGTCTCAGCTGGCAGAAAGACAGCTCATGCTTATTTTCTATCTCCCATGATTTAAGTAGCAATGCAGAAAGAAAGAGAGGTAGAAAGCATCACAGAGAGAGATCCTGTAATATGCCACTCAAGAGCCTCCTCCCTTTAAGCATTTTCCCTCCAGGGGTAGTGTAATCATTTCAAAACTATTAAACAAGAGGAAGGGTTTGAACTCGTAGTTTAGAGAAAGGAATAGATGTAGCGGAGCTGAGATTGGAGCTTCCTACTTTCCTTCTAACTTGAATTTCTTTATAGCTATTGTGCCTGTAGTAAAGCCCTGTGTAAGATCTTAGAATCATAAAACCATTTCAGTTGGAAGAGACCTTTAAGATCATCAAGTCCAATTGTTAACCCAGCACTGCCAAGTTACCACTAAACCATGTCTCTCAGCACTACATCTCCACATCTTTGAAATACCTTCAGGGATGGTGACTCAATCACTTCTCCGGGCAAATCATAACACAGTCAAACTCAGCCTGAAATATCTTTTTCAGCCATTTCAATAAATTTCTTTGGAACTAGCCCATCAGAAAAATGAAAATTGTATTTCTAATTACATGAAAATTAATTTATGTAGGGCACCTAATTGGTGGTGTCTTTACCCCCTAAATTAGTCTTTTTTTCTTTCAGACAGGTTGTTTATCCCTTTTTGGGTAAATGTACCGTCATCTTTTTTTCAACAGTTGTCTTAGCATCAGTATAAGAAACTCTATTTCAACAGTAATGACAGTGGTTTGACCTAAAATAGATTGATTAGCTACCATGGAGACAAAGTTAATGTCTACCTCCCAATAAGTTAATTTCTCTTCATTAAAAATAATTGACTGATTTCAATTATTATACTGCAAACTTTAACTTAAGAAGGAAAAAGGAAAGGCAAACATATTTGAAATGCTGAGTGGGTCACATTAAAAATGTTTGAGTTAGGCTTTTAATTTCCCAAAATGGCCTTATAATGTCCTAATGAATGTCTCCATTAATGTTCATATACCAATTTACTTTAAAACACAAATTCAGAACCTGTGAATGTGACCCCCAGCCAAACCAGCAAATCTGGGGAGATTAAAGCCAGTGTTTCAGCATTAGGGAAAAAAAAAAGCCTACCAGAAAATATGATTCTTCTTTTTGCAAACACACCAGAATAATCTATGCTATGGATTACTATCTCTCTCAGTGTTATATAGAATACTTTTAAAGCATAAAATGTAACTACGTGGAAGAAAACTGTTTCACAGGCTTTTATATTTTTTAAGGTAGCAAGTAGTTTTTAAAGTTTCCAGTTTCTTTTCTTTCTTTTCTTTTTTTTTTGTTTGCTTTTGGTTTTAATAAGTAGTCCACCAGATTTTCATGTAACTACCACTTGCATTCGACAGCTTCGGGTTCAGATTTCTTTGATTTTACTATGAAGACAGCAGTATATTTCATGTGCGTAGTTCTGAAGAAGATATCACAAGACCTCATTTTTATATCATCCATCAGTATAAAATTGGTTAATAAAAAAGGTTTATGCATCAAAATATTTAATGACTGATCAAGAAGCTATTATGTTATATTGCCCCTGGAAATAATCTCAGTTCTGACACTAAGGCCATTCCATTTAACATCAGGTGAATTATGCCTACGGTGTTTCCATCATACGTTTTTATTAAGTTGCATTAATTATTTCAATATGCCACAGGAAGTGTAACATGTAGCTGTAGTAAGTTAGGTGGATGGACTATTTCCCACACATATATTAGTAGAGTATATTTCTTTAAAGTAAAGACACTGTGCCACAGATCAAAGCTGATATTGTTAGAAGGAAAAAAGGTTTGTACATGTGCATTTCAGGCATGATCGCATAAATAAATACTGTGATATTTTTCGCTGCCACAACAGGTGACAACTTTAACTCAAGAAGTCTCACAATTAAGTAAGGACATGAAGAATGTGATGCACCTTCTGGAGAACCTGATCACATCCCAGAAGCCTCCAGGGCTCTGTGCTGTGCATGGTATATCTCGAAGCCCTACCATGGAAAGTCTGCAGTCTCGAAAGGCTTGGACTACGCACCAACCTTGCACACACATGCAAGCTGGGAACTTTACTTGTACCAAAGCACAACTTTGCCGTGGCAACACATTATGTGATATATGGAACACAGATCTGTCCTCTGTAGGCAGCAGTCCCCAAAGAACTGAACCCAACCTGCAAAATTCTATGGACGGTGAATTTTATTATACACCGGGCCTTCACAATTCCCCCTCCCAGTATCAGGTAATTCAGAAAGACAATTTGCAGTTTTTGAGATGCACCTCTCCCCGTTCAGACACTACCTTGACTCCTCTTCAGTCTATTTCAGCAACTCTTTCATCTTCAGTATGCTCTTCGTCAGAGACATCGTTGCACCTCGTGCTCCCAAGCAGATCTGAGGAAGGAAGCTTCAGCCAAGGAGCAATCAGCTCTCTGAGCCTTGAGAACCTGCCGGGATCGTGGGACCTGGAAGGAACAGCCGGAGTAGTTTCTGCACAGACCCCAGATTTCCCAATAGACATTGTGACAAGCACAAGGGATGTTAAAGATAAAGATTACCAAGCCATAGACGTATAATGAGAAACAGTGAAGTGGTACTCGAAGCATGTTCCACAGCTGCCAGTTTTCAATTTAGAGAGTACTGCATGACTGCTTTATTTGACCTTTTCTCTGGCAATCATGGAGACTTACAAACATGAAAATTCAGATTTATAGAAAGTAAGAAAAGGTATTGCTGGTTCATACTATAGGAAAAAAAAAAAATATTTCTAGATTCTAGAAGCATGTTGAAAAGCATTTTTTATACAGATATAACTTACTGGTCTGTTTGGCAGACTTTTGTGATAGTCCAAAGACCCTGAGGGTCAGAGCAGCTGGAAGTCTAGGACAAAAGAACTGTCATGGGTGGCTTTTGTTCATCGAAGCAAAGGTTTTCCCTAAGTGTCTGACTGTTGTTCCCAAACAATATCTATGGCACTGTTTGCTTCAGGTGATTGTGGGTCCTGCTGGTCTGTTTGTCAGTTCTGTGAAGGCAAAGGGACAATTATCGCTGCATGTCATCTAGACAATCAACCAAATAGAGCTGGTAGAGAGTGGTTAGTTGTTGCACGTTATTTGTCATGTAAATTAAATCTCTTAATTTATCTAAAAATACTATTTTTATATACTTGGTATGAAACATGTACTTAAAAATTATTTAAAATATTTATAAGGAGAATAAGAGTTTGTTTTCTTTTTGGTAAAGGCTTGCAGTTTTAACAAGAAATGCACTACCATCATGTATTAGATCAAATACTATTTATTGTTAATATATTATGTAGTTTACAAATGGATTCCCTTTTATGTGCATGCAATTTGCAATGAATGTATTCATGCTGGTGGAATACAAATAAATTAAGGTATTATTTTATTAAAAAAAAATAAACCAGCTGGAATGTTGTATCCTATACTAAGTCAGCTCTCACTACTTAAAAGTGAATTGCTAAACTGATAACACTAAGTATTCTTGGTTTGTGTCTTAGCATTGCAGTATTATTGATAAGACCAAGTCAACATTTTACCACACATCCCTGTTTTGGGATTTTAAATCTGGACAAGAAAACTAAGAGGGATAAAAAACATTGAGTAAATCAAGGCATATTAAAGGAGAAAAAGAAAATGGTTTAATCAGAGACAAAGAAAGACATTTACTGTAGTTATTTGATGATTTCTATTCATATATGTAAAAAATAACTTTGACCTTAAGCCAGAATAAAAGACACTATAGGTTTGCAATTTTTTAAATCCAGAATGTGACTTAATGCCCAAAGGAAATCTGAAATTGTTTTCAGTATTTAATGTATTAGGAACCTGCTACAGTGGAACCGCTTATTTCAAGATAGGCTGTATGCATCATATTTGCATGTTCTTTAGCAACCTTTCTAAAAAAAAAAAAAATTTAGCAACCCAAAATAAATTTTCTAAAATTGAAAAGTAAATTAAGTTACATTTACTAATTAATGCAAACTGGTGATTGTTAATCAAAGGAAAAGTTCTACAAAGCACAGATTTATGTTTAACTTCCTTATGAGTATTTTTTTCTGAAAACTTCAAAGACTAAGTTCATTGTTAACATTTGGATCTGCGCAGGAACACAAATCCCAGCTGATACTCTGTGCCCGACTTACATCCTTTCACATCTTTTTTCCCACTGGTACAAATTAAGGACAGAATGTCACCTCTCATTTTGACCTGCCTGAATTTTGTCAGCATTTCTACGCTTCAGCATGAGTGTTTCTATAGAGTTACTTATTTCACCTCCATTCCAGTTTTCACTTCATTTAAAGTTAAATAGAGAAGTGCTGACTAAATAAGGCATATCCCAGAAATTAGAAAGTGAATATCAAATACAGGTCTACGGTATTTCTGCAAACAATCCTGGCTTCTCCTTAGCAATCTGCTACCGTCCACCCTGCTGCAGGCCCAGGGCAGGCACATGCTGGCAGAGCCCACTTGCCAGAAGTCAGGAGCTGCATAACATGGGGCAGTAGGGACAAGGTGTCAGCAGAGCATCCAGAAGCTCGGTGGCCATGTGGCACCACCCTGCTACAGCTGCTGGCCATGCCCTTTCCTGTTGTCATCGGAAAGAGCAGATGCCTGTTCCTTGGGATGCTCAGGCACACGCAGCACAGCTGTCCCCAAATCCTGGTTCCTCACTGCCGCCACCTTCGAGCCCCACAAGGTAAGCTGCCCTCAAACTATTGCATTAATGAAATACACTGGCTAATCTAAGCTCACCGTATCCAGCCATCGACTGAGGCTGCATAAACATATTATTTGTCTATCATGCTCAGTTCCCAATAGCACTTAGTAATTTCTGTTGCACATATGCATATACTAATTGGGAACAGTGTTTACTTTCTCATTTTACAAACAATACATGAACCATTATGTTTATGCTTTAAAGTTTTGGTGGTGTTTTTTTTTTTTTTTTTCCCCCAATATAAAAACTGATGTTGTGAAATTAAAATGGAATGTTTTATTTTGGAGTTTTCATGTTTTATTTTCATACAAAATGTAAAAATGTCAGTGGAAACAAACAGCCACTTTGCATAAATAGCTGTAGCTTTACTGTGTGCATTTAATTCTAGAATAAAAAAAAAATGCATGTGCAGTAATTGAGAAGCAATAGCACCAGAATATCTGTTCTTGTTTCTGCAAGTGTCAAATATACCCTACGCAAAGTTGGCAAACACTATGCCATTTGTATTGGTGATAATTTCAAAGAACATACATAGCCATTACCTGGATTGCTGAGAGTCTGTAAAATGGGCATCACACAGATGAGTCCACTTCCTTCCAGGGAAAAGCTCAGGTGATTTAGCACAAGACAAGAGTTCATTGGAGGCTAAAACCAAGTAAGGAAAGAGGAAGGTCAGCAAAATAGAAATCTGGATTTGAAGGGTGGCTCTATTTTAAACTCCCTGACATTATTATATTATGAAAGCTGCAGGAAAAGAATACCTTAAGCAGCTTTTGTTGGAAAATATCTGGCAACCAATGCAACAAGATTCAGTTTTGAAGGTAAAATGGCAATTTGTAAGGACAAATGAGAAGGCACATACATTTTGGAATGTAACAGTAATTTCCAAACAGGATTACAACAAACAGAACAGTTCTATACACAGTGTGGCCATACAAGATTTCTGGGTTTAAAGCAACAACCACTATAATATTCAAGTGTACCCTCAAAAGGTGTTCATTATGAACATCAGCACAAACATCCCACACTCTAAGATCCAGCAGCCCAGCTCAGACAACTTACTGTATTCCTTTTCGCACTAAGCTTTACAAAAATAAAAAATAGAATTCATTTTTGTCTCAGAATTGTGCTTCTCATCTAATTCTGCATCAATTTACTTCCTAAATTTGCTACATTTTCTTCCTGTTTTGCATTTTCCATCACTGTTAGTTCCTTATTCTGTACAGTAACTGTTCTATCTTTCTATTTATTTATTTTCCCTGTGTTGATTTTTTTTTCTCACCTGTTTTCTTTTTCATCCCCTTTAGAGCACCATCAAACTCAGCCATTTATTTCCTCACTTTCGGGTCATTTCCCTGTAAAGAGACATCCTGGCCTGGCACTAATGAATTAAGTGGTTACTGAACTCCATTATGCAGTAGGACAGCAGATTTGGACTCTGTCAAGATTTCAGCACTAAATCATCAGTCTCTAACCAAAATCTTGTGCACTATTAACTTCTTACAATGCTGCAGTTGCTGATTTGACAATGGGAAAAAAGTTGTTCAAAAAAGAGGCATTAAAAAAGTCAAAAAAAAACCACCCCCCAAAATAGTATCACCCATTAATTTCCTCCTATTTGCTACTTTTATACCTTTGGATCTATTTTTAAAGACATGCATTTGTATTGTGCTCATTATAATTGTTAGATTGAATTTAAGAAACACAGCTTATCACAGATTCTGCAAATACTCATCATTTTTTTAAAAGTCATCCCCGGCTCTTGAGATAGCCTTGCTTTGACCCATCTGCTGGTTATCTACCACAAGTAATTTACTCTCTAATTAGTCCATCTTCTAACGGCACATGAGATTTCAAAGCATTATGAGGCAATTTTGTAACACACTGTGTCACTAGCCTCACCTGGTAGCTTGTAAAAAAAAAAAAAAAAAATCTGTGTTTCGCAAATGAAGTTTTGGGATGAAGCAAACTGTTCTCAATCTTTTCTGCGTCTTCTTTCCTTAACCTAAAAGTATTTCATACCAACACCCCTCTCAGTGGGACACATTGCAGATATTTAGTGCTGCTGTGCCTACCACAGAAAGTGCACAGTCGCATTCCCATTTTCCAGAAAAATGCTTCTAACTTCCCTCAGCATTAAAAGAATGAGTCTGTAGCTGGGAATTTGGGCAGCAATGGAACGAGCGGTGAGAAAAGGGGAAAGGCTGGTGCTTGTTTTCCTGCCTCCATCTCCCAACTCAGTACAGGGAATTTTCACAGCAGTCAGCAATTCCAACCACCTACACAGTACTGAGTCTTCAGTTCAGTCAGAGAATCAGATAACCTATCACAAGAAATCGAAGCTCATCTTCCTCAGTACCTGCAAATCATCAAAATAGTCAAAGCCTATTAAGAAAAATGCATAGCTGCAAATTTGTTAGATATTGCCACACACAAAATCAGCCTTATCCCTTCCAAGACAAGCATAAAAGTCATATCATGATTCCTAGTCCAACCACTGATCTCTGTACTCCATAAACTTCTCTTCCAGGGTCTCTGTATTTCTCTTACCATGCACAGTCAGTAGCAACAACAATTCATCAACAGTCATTTCCTGCTTCAAAAACACAAAGAAATGCCACAGATCTGATCCTTTTGTTTAGAGAAACTGGCTGATGAAAATTTGATTTCACGTGTACCTTGATGCCAGTCTTTCCCAGACTTTGGAAATTTCTCAAAGAACTAAGTTAATGAAGGTTAAGAGTTGAAAGACTCATTTCAGTCAGAACTCAGAACCACAAAAGCTGTGCAAGAGGAGAAGCAGCATCTTCCTCTTTCAAGCTGTTTTAGTGTTTAAGATTTAGTATATAATCTTACATTTATGTCTTGATGGTGTGTTATAAGTCTTAGTATTTATGTACAAGAGATTCACACTTGAATTTATTCTCTTTCCACAGCTCTTCAGGAACATGTTAATTTTTTGCCGACATAAATCCAAAGGTCTTACACATGACCAATAAACAGCCCAGTACGACAGAGGCAAGGTATTAAAAAAGAGCTGGTAGAGATCTTTATCTTCAACAACGCCAAATTGTGCAAATTATGTATTACAATGGTAAATGGCTGGTATTTAACCATAGGATAAGATGTCAACAGAATTAATCTCACATGGAATAATTGTTTCCACTAACTGGTTTATGAGGAGTATTGAAAAGAAATGTGTTTCCTCAGATTTCTGATTTTCTTGCCCTAGTTGCGTTATCAACTTCACATATTAAAAATACTCTGATATGGTCCCTAAAAGTTACAACTAAAGAAAATTATTTAAAATTCATTCTTTTTTTACTTGCCTTTGACCTATTGCAGTTATTTTTCCACGAAACATAAGGGACAGAGTAGTGCCAAAGAGATACTTAAGACTGTATCACAACTGTAGGAACTACTGCATTAAGGACCCTCAGACACCACAAGCACCACAAAGAAAATGCTCAGAAACAGGCAAAACTAGAGTTTGTGCAGATGAACCCTAGGGTCTTACAAAACAATAGTGGAAGTATTAAGTAAATCAAAAAGTGGCAGAAGTTTTCTCAGGGAAACATACAAAGAAGGATTTTTTTTTAATTAAAAACTCACAAGCCTTCACATTTAACAGTTCATATATCTTAAGGATTCAGGACAGTCAGCACAAATTTCCAAATGTGTAAAACCATCTTATCTGCACTTAAAAGTTCACATTTCATATATAGCATGTGATGTTACATGTGATTCCTTATTTTTAGTATATTCTACCTCTGATCTCTTTGTACAATTAAATGGACTACTTGTTCCTTTGTTTCCCCTAATGAAACATAAGATAACTGTGTAGTCTCTTAAAACCCACATATTTGGAGAATTTTTTCTTCATGAGCCGCTTTAAAGATTTTGCTTCTGATTCTAAAAATCAAAGCTTCCTTCAAGAAGAAAAAAAATAACAGTGTTAACCACCCTATATACAAACAATCAAATCCCACACACCAGCTTCTTTTTGACTCTGCAGTCAGACACAGGACAGAAACAGCAGTACCATGAGACAAATTGGAACCACAAGTCTCAAAAGGCAGTAACGTTACAGGCTAATTATGCCTTCTTAAAGGCCAACATTGTCAATCACTTACTTCCTAAGTTTCCTTCCACGATGCTGTAACTAACACGTATATGTAGCACTACTGGATTTTTTTCCACCCCTACGTGCCACTGATCCACAGAAATACAGCTCACATTCTTACTAGGAAAATTCCAGCATAATTCCAGCAACCATACAAATGGCTGGTAAACAGAGTTTTAAAGCCTGTAGTACGTGAAAAATGTATGGGTTTCTTGCATTAGATGTGCTTATAGGAAAGGAAAATTTTAACCACACAAATGAAAATATTTTTCTTCTCACTCACATCAGTCTGAAATTGCTTTCCAAAAGCAACTGGCAAAGTCCTCTTCTGCCCCTTCGCTTGCAATGAAATCTAATAGATGTGAGGGGAAAAAAAAACCAACAAAAACAACACACAATTTCTCTGAATGCCACACTGTCTCATAATAATATTTTTAAATTTTACTGGGTCATGCTTTTCAAGCAGCTATTACAGATTTTAAAAAAAATGTGATCACCGTCTTATTTTTCCCTATAGAAAATTACCAGTTTGCATTACAGGTTGTGCTGCAAAATCTCTGATGAATGTATATACACAGGGTACTAATAGCTACCGGCACTTCTACCGTATCGGAGATAAGGAAAATCTTCCTCATTCACCACCTCTCTAACAACTCAGCACCCCTCTAACAACAGGCAAAGCTCCTTTAAAAAAGAAAATTGCTGGTTAGCCTTTTGTAATTTTTTTTTTTTAATATCCTTAATAATCTTTTTTAGAACTAAATTATCTTAATAAAATGCAGCAATATGACAAATACAGAGAATGCAAGGCAAGAAGCTGCCTATTTCTGATGCAAACCAGAATATAAACATAAGTATTCTTTGAACCTTTGGTAAGAATAGAGCCTTTCAGCAACTGGCTGTTATGCAAAGCTTGTGTCTATATAGTTACTTAGTGGCAAAAAAAAAAAAAAAAATCATCAGAAGAATCGTAAAAACTCTCAGGGACATTTGACAATATCCTCACTAGAGCCATAGCACACAAGTCTTTTGAAGCACTGGTTGCCCTTCAATTCAATAAGAAAATTGTATTTGAAAATTAATGGCATCATATGGAGCTTAGTTTAGCAATTATTCACATCGCAGTAGAAACTGGAGTGTCTAAAGGAGTTCAGGAGTCTGTTGTATTCACCACAGTTAACGGAGATAATATGAAGTTCAGAGAGCTTTCAGCCTAACAAAACAAAGAGTAGCACAAAAGGGAGAAAAAGGAGTATGAAGAGTTTATCCAAGGTCCCTCAACAGCTCGTGAGGAGGCAGGAGCCCCTGCGGCAGGGGAGCTGAGCGCCAGGAAAGCAGAAAGTGCTCCCAAGCACTCACACCAAAGGATTCCTAGCGCTATGCTCCGTACAAAAATAGGTTACCTACAAACCAGACGTATGGAAGGGCTGTCTGTGGTCTGAGTGACACAGCACAGCAGTGTCTGTAACCGTGCTTGTTAAGTAACTGAGAGCAGGTGTTTGAATTACACCACCCAGTTTGATTATTAATTAGCCTTTTTGTGCATGCAAAGTGGGGAAAAAAAATGTAGCCTCTGAAGGACTTGCATAACGTTTTTATCGCACCTGCAATCCCAGGTTAGCAGGAGCAGCAGGGCACCTCTTTTCCTTATTTTTTTTTATCAGACATAAAAATCACATCTGGACAATACGTGTGCATTTTAGTGCCTGTGAGGATAAACTTTGCCTCAGTCAGATATTTTCAGAGGCAAGAAGGCAGGCGATGTGTGCTAGCAATACACAGCGCATCTGCTGACTCTGCATGGACAGCTGTCCAAGCCTCACTGCTTCCAAGCAAAGGCAGGCAGGTCCTTGAGAGACATTTTACATCCTGTGCTTTCTCTTCTTCTCCACCTTTTCCCCCCCATCATGGTGCAAGCAGTACTAGAAATAACCCAAGCCCTATCTGAAACCAGAAACAAACTATAGCTTGGGGAACACTGTAATCGAAATTAAACAAGCTTGGAAAAACAAAGAGGATGTGGCGAGGTTATGCAGGGAGAAAATTAGAAAAGCCAAAGCCCAGCTCCAACTTAATCTGGCCACTGCCCTAAAAGACAGTAAAAATGTTTCTATAAATACATTAGCAACAAAAGGAGGCTTAAGGAGAATCTCCATCCTTCACTGGATGTGGGAGGAAGCATAGTGACCAAGGGATGACAATAAGGCTGAGGTACTTAATACCTTCCTTGCTTCAGTCTTAAATAGTAAGTCCAGTCGTTCTCCATGTACCCAGCCCCCTGAGCTGGAAGACAGGGACGGGGAGCAGAATGAAGCCCCCATAATCCGAGGCAAAGCAGTTTGCAATCTGCTACACCACTTAGGCATGTACAGCTAGGAAACTAGGGGGTGACCCCCCTGTGTACTCGGCACTGGTGAGGCCGCACCCCAAATACTGTGGTCAGTTTTGGGCCCCTCACTACATTGAGGTGCTGAGGAGCATCCAAAAAAGGGCAACAAATCTGGTGAAGGGTCTAGAGCACAAGTGTTGTTAAGATAAAGGCAATTTAATAGAACAAGAATGGAAAAGGAAAATAATAATAATAGTAAAAGAAGATACAAGACACAGGTCATTCTCACTACCTGGTGAATTGGTTGCCCAGCCTGACCTGAGCAGTTTTTGTGGATTCCCATTGTCCAGTCAACCCCCATTTATATACTGAGCATCTTGTCTATGGTACAGAATATTCCATTGGCCATTCCATTGTTCTGTCTATGCTCCTTCTCAACTTCTACAGGAACCCTATAAAAGTCCTTGAGTACTATAAATATCACCTAGCAACAACTAAACCAATATGCATTCTAGATATTCCTTTCATAACAAAACTGAAACATAGCAGCCATTAGGAAGAAAATTAGCTCTATCCCAGCTGAAACCAGCACAAGTAGTCCTGTGAGGGGCGGCTTAGGAAACTGGGGTTGTTAGTCTGGAGAAAAGGAGTCTGAAGGGAGATCTCATCGCTCTCTACAACTACCTGAAAGGAAGTTGTAGAGAGTTGGGGGTTGGTTTCTCTTCCCAAATAACAAGCAATAGGACAAGAGGAAATGGCCTCAAGTTGCACCGGGAAGGTCTAGACTGGATATTAGGAAAAAAATCTTCACTGAAAGAGTTATCAAGCATTGGAACAGGATGTCCAGTGGCTGAGTCACCATCCCTGAAGGTATTTAAAAGACCTGTAGGTGTGATGCTTAGGGACATGGTTCAGTGCTGGACTTTGCAATGCTATGTTAATGGTTGGACTTGATGATCTTAAAGGTCTTTTCCAACCTAAATGATTCTATGATTCAATGCTGCCTCTGAGCATAACCTTTATGTGAGTTAATATACAATGAGGCACTCACCTTGGTAAGGAAAAAGCTGACAGCTTTGGGAATAGGAACAAGTTCCCCCCAAATCCGCATCAATGAGGTCCTTTACAGTTCTTTACAGCCAACCTTCATGTTTACAATCTGAATAAATTCAATATTGTTAACAGAGTTTGAGAACTCACTGTTCATCTGTTTTGCCAGATGATACTGAATAGGCCAACATAGTTACAATTTCTCATGTGAATGAATGATGTTAATACTGGAGCCTGTCTCTAAAAATATTGTCCTCCTTCTAGGAATATGGAATCTAGATATTTTGTTCTATCTTTGCTTTGAAGAAAAAGAAAACCTCCTCAGTATTCATACTCTTGAGCAACTTAGGTTCAACTAACTTCAGATGCTCATATGCACATCCTTTCAGACTTTTATTTTCCATTTAATTTAAACTCCCTGTATGTGGTCAGTTGGTCCAAGGTTACCTTCTGCAATTCCCTTGCTAAAAGACTAAAATAGACCTGATATAGGACCTTACTCTTGTTCTTTCAGAGACCATTTGGTGATTAAATCTGCCAGCTGTCATCTCTCCAGCGTGTTTTTCGCCTACCACTGTTAGTGGCATTTGTTCTCCAAACTATATTTGGGAAGTGAAAGTTCCCCACAATGAAACAGTTCCCAGTTCTCTCTCTCTCACTAATAACAGCACTGAACTTTCCAGCCATATCCAAGTCTAGCCTAGAGAGTTTATGACAAGTTCCCAATATTTCTAGGGTCCCTTGCCAGCTCGAAGCTGAGTTCTGCAGAGTAGAAGAGCATTGAATTATTTTTTTTGCAGTCATAAATGTCAGTTGCAGAAACCATTTATTTTTTTTTTGTTAACTACAGTTTTATTGTAGTTCTCCAGCCAGGCTATGAATTTCATCCAGCCTGAACTTTCCTGAGTGAACTCTTAATTCTTAATATTGATGTGAATCCATTTTCACTTTCTGCTTTCCTGCTATTGTTTGGTTTAAACCAGAATGTGGTGATTTAGAAATAACTTTTTCTTCTCTGCAGGGACAGCTTTTCTGATCCTAAGCTTGTTTTATCTTGTGCAAATTCTGTCATGTGTGTAACATCAGAGTAAAATAAATGGCTTAAGTGCGAGATAAAAGGATTTCATTGTCCTACTCAGAACTTCAGCCAAATATTAAAGCTACTGATCCACAAAGAGTGTAAATATATTATTTTTAAATTGGTGCCAAGGAAACACTAGCTTTATTATTCATTGTATGGATGTTAAGTGTCTGTTACAGACCTAATTTATGACACAGGTGCAAGGTAGCCTGGAACAATGTGCTTTGCAAATAATGACTATGAAAAAGACATGGATTTCTGTTTGTTATTGTTCCTATTAATAAATAAACAAGCCCTCAGAACAGTGGAAAGGAGAACAAAGCAGCACACGATGATTCATTGCTGGCTGGGAAACATTTAACAAGAAAATCCTGTAAAACAACAACTAAAGCCAGAGACTAACTGCAAGGGAGGCAAAAGACTCTGCACCACCCAGGAAGAGGATTGCATGAGCCTACTGACTATAAGGTGCAACAGCAATCTGTAGGCATTATCCTAAAGCTGGGATGGATACAAGAGCTCTCTGTCATACAAGATGAACCGCAGGACTCAAGTTTTTAGGACAAATTCTTTTCTTGTTAGCATTGGTAATAAAAATCAAATTGCAGGAAGACAATGACAGAAAATCAGGACCTGCTTTCCTAGTGGTTTAGGGTACATCAGAATGCAACTATTCAGAGACGCTTCTTCCCCCCCAGGTCACAGGTTTTTTTTGATCTTGGGTCCTTGTTTTGTTTTTCTGTGTAAGTTCTGCCATATAAATATCACCACCTCAATATAAATGACCTAAATGTGAGACAGAATGCTATTATGGGCATCTATAATAATTACTGCTCTATGTTCACTTGAATTATGTTACCGCCTAGCAGTGGTTACCATAAGGAAAAATTAATTCTGGTGTTCAGCTTCCACTTCATCTCAGGAAAATCCTACTTATAATAGATTTTTAGTATTTTTTCTTTATTACTTGTGTTTAACATTTTCAAATATTTGTAAGGCACATATTCCCCTTGAACAGGCACCCAGTCCATGTATTAAATCTATATAAAGTGCTTTTTAGAGATCTTCATAGGAGTGATTTGCTCTTGTGAAAAGCCCAATTTGCCTTAGTAAGAATATCTGCCACAAAACAGTGCGAGAATAAGAGAGAACTGCAGGCCACTTGGAGCCCCTCAGGAGGAATCCATGCCTATTAAACTATTGTCAAGCTTAATTTGCATTCCAGTTTGTTAGCTTACATTTTCCTAAAAGCACTTTTGTGGGTTTTCTACCATTTCTCCTAAATCCTGGGTTATTCTGTTCCATACCTTCAGTGCATTTTTCTCCTTCGTGTTAGTTGTCACCCATAAGAAAAAGAGTTACTTAACTGTACATTCTGCAGCTCACTAAAGAGGGAACACCACTATCCATCAGCTGGCTTTATGGTTTCCGTATTAAAATTGAAATAGCCTCTGCTTCAGATAATGACATCTTTCTTCTGCTTTTTATTTGCAATTCTTTGGGGTGCAAGGCTGAACTAGTGTTGATATTGATATGCCTCAAAAATAGTCATATGCAACTTTCAAAAATACCAGAATTAGATTTCCCCTCAAACTGGAGGACTAAAAGTTATACACTAATAACTTAAAGACAGACACAGCAACTTATTTTATGAACTCATAAAATGTGAAGTTCTGACAAACTCTGATGCTGCAGAAGTATGCTGAGTACAGCTCACTGGGAATTTTAAGGTATGACAGATGTAACTGGAAAATTTTGAATTATGAAACCTGAAATGCCTTCTAAAATTATCTAAATTGCTATTGATGTTTAACAAAATGTAAATGGTTGCCAGAAAATTAACCTAATAGTTTTTCAGTTTTCCAAGTCTGCTCTTCCAGGGCAGCCCCTGCTGCACAGAATACCACAGATTTTCACCTTTGTGAGACCAAACTGTGGGGGCATTGGAAATTTGGACCATGTATACTAAGGAGCCCTAAATCTTAATTCCTCATCTCAAGGATTTTGAGAACACAGATTTAAAGTTTCAGAAGCTGTATCGTATGCACATTAGTAAATACTTACATTTCAAATAACTAAACAAGGAAAGCTTTCAAAAAGCTTTCAAAAATATGCTATTTGCTTCAGATATAGCTCAAACACCAACTCCCCAGGTTTCCCATAGAACAAAAATTCCAGCTTTGGAACACTCTACCTCAGGTATCTTGATAACGTGTACTCTATTGATAATACATGAATAAATGCATGGGCCCTTCTTTGGTATGATTTTTCTATCCAAACATTTTAAAGAATTATTTTGAGCTGTTATTTTTCCATTAGCAACCATTATAGAGTGACCAAAAAATACTTGCCATCCTTGCTTGATCTTTTGTGAAAAGACCATTTTCTTTTTATAAGTGCTTTCAATTAGCTGGGTGTTTGAAGGTCAAGGAAGGATGTGTTCACTCTGCAAGAGAAGCCAGCCTGCGCACCACAGATACCATTTTCCTATTATCTTCTGGTACAAGTGGGAGCATGCATTTTTCATCTTTTACAGGAGTCATAACCAGCTCACTCCATAAGCAGCAACTTTTTGAGGAGACCTGAAAAGTTATATTAACCCACTGTCTATGGAAGGACATTTTTTATACACCAAATAGAATACTTCACTCAGATGGCTGCCAATTAAGGCCGTATGATATGTAACTAATCTCTCTTCTAGACATACAGTCAACACATTGCCAGAATGGAATTTTTCACCTGAATCTCAAAAACTATTTTCAGATAGGTTTCTAATACTTGAGTGTTATTAAGAATTTCATATTTTCTTTCCTTTGATAATTCCTTGCCTTTCACTTTTGAAGCAATGTGCTGTAGGGATGGGAACACAAATTTCCAACCTGCAGGTAGTTTTCTGCTTGTCTACTTATACAATACTTTTGTCATCAGGTGCAGTTCCCTGAGAAGCCCGAACTGTCACAGCAGAGTATTTGATTAGCTAAGGAAAGAATCAGATTGCACACTGGGCAGACCCATAACAACAACAATAAAAAACCTCACCTCTCTCACCTTTGTCTCTGAACTCTCTAAGGAAGTGTTAAGCATCGAATGGAGAGAGCAGTCACTCGAATAGCTAATAAATGTCATTATAACTGGAAACTAAAATTTCCTGAGGTACTCTGCACTTCAGGTAAAATCACTGAGTTACAGTTTCCAGCAAGAGAGACAGGACTTCTAAGAGTCCAGTGCTGTATCAAACATATAGCTGTGCTGTTAAGACAAGTTTCTTGCTGTTTCAACAGTTCCTTTCCATTCATTTTAAAATCAAGTGTTAAAAGCCTGAAAGCAAAACACTGCACATCTACCCAAAAGATAATTATTTTCAAACTTCCAGTTCAACAAAAATTTCAAAAATAATTCATACTTGCTTAAAATGCAATAGTCCCCATCCCCACCCCAGGATTTACATTATCAGTGAACTTAAAATGCATTTATTTATTTTTGTCTTCTACGCCCGTCTGCAGGTGATGATAACTAAAACATATTTAAACTATAAATAATTCAAGATTAGACTAAAATTTGCTTCTGGAAAGTTGAGCCAACCTAAGGAGAAAAAAAAAAACAAAACAAAAACAACACCAAAAAAAACACCAACCAACCAACCATCCAAAACAAACCCCCACAAACCGAAATTTCAAAGCCAAATCAAAACAGGCTGCCCAGCTGGAGCTGAAATCCTTTCTTACTTCTTACTCTCCTACGTGCTTTCTGTCTACTCCATTTCACACTGCACTCCATTTCACAAGTGAAGGAAACAACCAGCTCCCAAATTAAGTTTGCTTAAGGAAGGCCATTAACAACTGGATCAACTTCCATCAAATTAGTTCAGCTCAGACTCGATGGCTCCTTTCCCCACACAGCAGGTTTTGTCACTGGGACCTCGATATGCCTGTGTCCAGGAATGTAAAGGACTTTATACCCTGGGTGGTCTTTGGCTACCATTTTAATTTGCTTCCTAGCCAAAAGATTTCTAATCGTGATAATCCTTGAAAAGAAGAGCCACAGGGGTAGGTAGCAAGCACTGAGCCTCTGGGGAGGGATACATTTCTACTCCAAGAGGAGAGGAGCAAGGAAAACCAGGTGAGAAGCAATAATGCAAAAATTTGTAAGGAAGGTTTGTGTGTGTTAAAAAATAAGTGCAGCAGAGCCGGTAAGTGCAGAGAATGGCAAGAAGCAGGCAAAAGCCCCAAAACAGGAATGGCCACAACAAAATATTCTGCTGGGGAATAACAACAGGTTTTGACAGTCTCCAGGATTTTTGACAGCTAACAGGAGAGCAGGACCTGACAGCAAGGCACAAACGAACTGTGTATACGCACAGTCTGTGACACTCCATTCCTCCAGAAGCTTCCATTTTAATAGAGAAGGTACATAAATTGCCAAAGAAGCAGCAGCACAGGCAGGAAAAGCAACTCACAGGTAACAGATACCCAGCAGAGAGGGGATGACACCAGGAACAGGTATGACGTCTTCTCCCAGGCCTTGGCCCACTCCCCTCCAACAGCCCACACTGACCCCCCAACTTTGCTAAGCACTTAACATGCTGGCTTGTTCTCACCCCACCTTGGTACCAGACTATGTCCTGTGCTTTGTTGAGCAACTGGCTGCCCACCAACACCCGCAGCCCCATCCCCTGCTAGGTTGCACAGGCCATTCAAACGCGCAAGAACGACAGGATCTATCTGAACAGCACACCAGCCCCCAGCACCGAGTTGCTGGTGACACTCAAGGTTGAAGCTGTGACCTTGTTATCTTACTCAATTACAGTAAGGAATGGATGCAACAACTTTCTACTGCTCTTCAGGCAATTTTCACGTTTCCTGAAGGCAATTTTGACTTCTAGTAACAGCCAATCCCTGCTATAGAGTAAGCAGCAAAGCATAATTAAAAAAAAAAAAGGCAAAAACAGTCAAACAACAAAAGCATGTGCCTAGAAAGACAATAATGTTTTCAGTGTCTCTATCAATATATGGATAATATGAAAAAAGAGCTACACAGTGATAAGAAACCTTGAAATAAAACAAGGGTATTTAGCAAGGTCCAATATATCTAGACATTGGGACTGGTTTTTTTAATACTACTAAATTTTTAAGATGACAGCATCCTCTTTCATGGGGTGTATGGTTTTGATGAAGTGGGATAGGAAAAGCATATGCAGAAACTCACGTTGTACAAAACTGGTGACATCACGTTTGCAGTGTAACCTCAAACTTTCTTTTCTTTTGTAAATGAAGACTGAGTTCACTAAAGTTATAAAGCCATCACAGAAGACTCTTTCAGCCTGAGACAAACACCTTGCACTGCGTTACATTCAGGTAGCACCTAATGGCCTCTCTGACACTGCAGAAGGAAACTTGCACACTTTCCATAGTCCAAAAGGGAATTTATGCTTACTGACACAAGTTTCCAGTCTCTTCTCCTCTATTGGCTGCTGTTAGGATTCTGCCCTCTTCACAACCTCCAGTCCACCAGTCTTTAGACTGCACTGCATTACTGGAGTCATCTGCAGTCTAAATCACATCCACGTGATCTTCATTTACACAACCAAAAACTCATTTTCACAAGAACCTCTTGCTTGTTTTGTACTGGAGGGATGATGCTGAGGTTCAAGGAAGTTGTAAATTTCCATCATGTCCCTTGAGAGGTTCATAAACTTCAATGAAAGAACAAAACCAACAACCATGTCTTCTCTATGGCCTTTCCTCCCATTAGTACTCTTCCTGTTGCCACTTCCTTACTACAGTTTTATCATATTGTTATATTTCCTTTGATATATATATGTCCTGATACATTTTTCACAACCAAACGTTGTCCAATATTTTTTTAATAGTTGACACTACTAAGAGGAAAGCCTAGCTCAGTCATGGATCCCTAGCAAATGACTTTTAATAGTGGTTTGTAATAACACCATGTACTAAAAGATTTTTGAGTGGTTTTCAAAGGTAATTTGTCTATTTTACCCCCTTTTTCATCTCTGACTTTCATAGTAAATCTTGGATAAGATTCTCATTTAAGTGTCTGCCACTTCTCCTAAACTTTCTGAAGAACAAAGCAATTACTGCATATGCCTCTGACAATTTTGCTTATCTTTAAGCTGCTCCTGAAGATCTACTTCCCGTTATCAAGAGAAACACCACATAAAATCGCAATGTGAACCATAAATGTATAGTATATGTAGCATCATGGCATAATGAGGAGCATCCAGAATATATATCCAAGTTAGTTAGTCTCTGAATGAAATAAGACCTGCAACAGAGTCATGATTTCCTCTTACCCCTTTTGCTGCCTTGTGCAATTATTGACAAAAACTCAGATACTCAGAAATTAGAACCAGGTAAGAAATCTGAGCCTGTATACATAAAGAGATTTTTGTATGGTGACACCTGAGAAATAGAAATCTAGTAATTGAATCCAGTACCTATCTACACTATACAATGAACAGGAAAATTCTTGCAATAGGCTAAGGATACAGTGGAAACAGATGATACCTTTAGTAGACTGCTGAATGCAGTTTAAAACAATAGGATCTATATTTCACATTTGAAACTTCTCCAGCTCTCTGAGGCTGAGGCTTGTCTCCTGCTGACTAACAAAAACATCGTCATGCTTCCAGAGAAGCAGGGGCAGGCTTGGATGCAGGCCACTAAGTGGTATGCACAGTTTGGTACCCTATGAAAGGAGTGAGATCTTCATTTGTTCTGAAAGGTAAATACATTCTGCCTTCATAATAAGCTGAACCCTGCTATCGCGGGGCTGACTGCAGCAGGCTCCCACGGAGAGTGGTCTTAAAAGATCTGCAACCCAGATTGCTGAGCCACCTCAAATAGCCAGACTCACGGGACCCCTGTAAGTCTAAAAAGCTGCCCAAAAGGCTTGTTCCCTATTCTGAGACGAGTCATTATGACCACACTCTTTTATAAGTGTGCCATGTACAATGCTGCATTCAAAATAATACTTAAGATACTAGGCATGGAAGTGGATCAAAGCATCTGTTGCTTTTTGAAATCTTTCCAAACTTGCTACTGCTCACCCCCTCAGCTGGCCCATCCTTAATATGGAGTAACAATATGATAATGTTTATAACATCATTTCCTTAAAATTTCAGAGTCATTTTCCTTCCATGTGAAAGAGTCTTTGTATCGGGTCTATTACCTTTTTATAACCTTCTACATTTCTCTTCACTCTGCCTTTTCTTTCCCCTTCACATCTTTCTCCTAGAAATCTATCCATCCACTTGCACTTCTACTCCATATGCCAAATTATTCCTGTGACTGTCTCACACAAATGACTGTTAGAAGAGAGAAAAAAATCACTATGACATGCGAATCCCCTTAGCACCCTTATTATCTCTCTTTTACTGCAAGGGCATGATTTAACACACATCCCCTGCCCCAAGACCCCAGTGTGCAATATCATGTACTACAACACACATGCAGTTGTAGGTGATCTCTGTCCTGAAGAAAAAGACAAGCAGACAAAAGGAGGACAAGACAGGAAAGGTGAAACACAGGTCCCAGCCTGCATCACTTCTGTTTCCACTCAACTATTTTCCCTTGTGCTAAGGCAAGTTTTGGATCATTAAACTCTCTTAATCATTTTGCGCAGTGCCTAGGCAAGATTATCTAATTCTTAAAGGACTGTTTGTTGATGACTTGTTTTTATACTTGCACGCCATCCCAGGCATTTGAAAGAAGCATATGTTTCAGCTGAGGCAAAGACAACTACCACTTAAGAGACTTCAATACTATGTCTTTTGCATGATAATCTACTTTACTGGACATAATTGTGGTTTGCAAACACCTCTTTCTTCAGAACACAACTATGTTTTTTTTAACGACCTTTGTAGTACAAATATTTCTTTTTGAGCTGTGTTAGCATAAATCAGCTGAGTTACAGTACTTGAGCACATTATACTTGCTTAAAACCTCTAATGATTGACTGTCAGAGTAGTTAGATAAGATTCTTCTGTGAACTTGCAGACTATGCATGGCAGATATTCAGATCTGAATAATTCACAAACAACAAAAGCAGAATTAGTTGCATTAACATTTTACATGCTGCATTTAAGTCTAACCTAAGAAAGTTATCTTGAAAGGGATTAAATACCCTGAGTGGAATACCTTGTCTCTTGCTATGCTTGACAGAATTTACAGTAAAGGGATTACTGGCTCTTGTTAGAAGAAATATGTTTGTTTATTTGCCTTCTGTATTTGATATTTGAGTATTTCTAGTAATTTACTGTTGTAAAAAGCATAGCTCATCTCCTTTCAATGACAGTAATCAGCAGATGAAATGTGATGGGAAACTTGCAAATAGGATAGATTGAAAAATCTTGAAATCCGTGGTAGTCTTATGGTGTTCAGGTGTTATTTTTAATTACAGCAGTATTGTCAAGTGGTGCCATATGGCAGTTGTATGTAATACATCACCCCACTACATTGTGACCTTCTAATAAGAAGCAAAAAGCCCTGCCAGTTTTGGCACTCCCTATAGTGATGGCCTGTCTTCTTCATCTGTGATCAGCACCAGGGCTGTCAAAGAGGCTGCACTAGAGTTCCTCACCCCCTTCTCCCTTAATCCAATGGGTAAGCAATAAAGTTAAAAGTCCTTCCCTTATTATACCATCGGCTAAGTTATTTGCTTGCTGATCAGGGCTTACCAAAAAATCAATCATAAGAGTAGGTAAGGTTTTTTGCTTTGGTGAAAGAAGCTGAAGCCTTCAATCAAAGTTCTTAGTGAGACAAAAGACTGATCTTCTCCTGACACTCTTCACTCACACTTGCTATTGCAGACAGGGGAAAAGTCAGTCTCACACCTTGATATTTCTGCTTTCTGTGTACCACGTTAAGCCACAAGGAAATGAGCAGGTTTTGTTCTAGCCTGGCCTCGTGGCACCAGCCTCATCATTCAGAGTAGCAATAAATGCTAGTCTGCATTAAGAAAATGCATTAAGCAGAAAATGCATTAAGCTCAGAATCCAGCCTAAGAAACAGAAAACCAACCTAAAAAGGCTGGTTGGGTGCTGCTACCAACCAACAACTACTAATCATTACCCATTACCTGTTGTTCATTCACAGCAGTCTCCCTAAACTCCCGAAAACAGAGTCAGTGTGAGAATCTAAGTGATATGAACAGCTTGTTCAACCCTGACTACTTTCACTTAACATTATATTAACCATGGTAACAAGAAATCTGGTATTTTAGAAATGTTTTAAAAGTTTGTAGAAAGAAGGTTTTAGTAGCCAAATGTGTAGGGCTATTTCCTACTACCTTCTCAAAAAATAGCCCAAAAAAACTCCAACCCAGATGGCACATAATAGGGACATTTGAAAAGCAAATATTGAGAAGAATTGAAAAGAATTAAGACGTTAACCAGAAGACAAAGCAAAAAAGCCTGCACAATGTCAATCCCACACAACAAGCTATTGAATCAGTCTGCTACCAAAGACGACATATCGTTCCAATATATGCATTCTGATCCAAAACTTCTAATTTGCAGGCAGATCATTATACAAAGCATATAAATCATGCTATTATTTAACTTTATTATATAACTTTAGATATTATTTTATCTAAAATTTAATTTGATACATTTTCAGTACCTGTATTTTATCAGCATAAGCCATACTTCCCAACACCAGTGTGAACAAAGGTGTTTCATAACTGTAAACAGTAATATAAAAATACCTTATTTTAAAAAAAATACACTGAGAAGAAACACTTTCTTTAAGAAATTTTAGAAGAAACACAGTATCTCATTCAGTTGGCTTGAGGCAAACCAGCTAAAAAGTATAAATTTAAGTTACTGCTCCTTCACTCACAGAACAATGTCGGATTGCAGATTTAGATTTTTTAAAAATTGACAAAGACATAGTGTTATCAAAAAGGACATTACATGAGCCTAAAGCAGTTCCAAACAAACAGACAAAAACCTACTGAAATAACTGAGGACTTGAATGCTACCTTGCCGCTTAGTTCTACCATGCCAAGAAACAAGACACATAAAACAGAGCACAGATAGAACCCATTCTGCACTATTTGTCGTTATTAAGATCTATTAACACTCATTAATTAGGGAGATGCAGATCTTTGAAGGCTTGGATGCTGCCTTTGTCAGCTTTGCATATGCATTAAACTTCCATTACCCAGCCCCTTCTTTTGCCTCCATGACACTTCTCTATACCGCTGATGTTAGCACCAGGTTCCTCGTCTCTTCCTCCCTCCCTCTAGTCCTTCTCTCAGAACAATCAGCAACAGCCTTTCCTTGGCATCTGTAGCCCTTCACTGTTAAGCAGAATAGCTGTTTGGTTTTTATGAGTCACGAGCTTAGTTTCTTCTCCACAAGCAATTTGCTTTCGTATTTTAAATGCTCAAGCCAATTTAATAAACGTGAGTGATAACCTGATAAACTTTTTCCCACTGAGCAGAGCAATGTTTCTTCAGCTTCATACTAATATGCTTTAGTCCTCAGATGATAAAAGCAGCTCTGACCACTAATTATTTGGCCTTGAAGAAAACCCACAAGAATGTGAATGAGGTCCATGTATTATTCAAGGTGCTCCAAGACAGACTTCTGGTGAACAGACCTCGATCTCATTTAACACGAGCCACAAGATAATGGACAGTTAGTAATCATCCAGCAGGTGATCTATAAGTATAAAGCCCTGAAAGTGGTAAGAAATTTCTATAGAAAGTTACTCTTGTCTGCCATTCCTTTTCTTTTAGCATGTTTCTTTTAAAGAGGCGGAGGGTTAAGGTCCTCACAAATACCACATTTCTTCTTTAATATCCTATCATAAGTAATCTCTACAGATTATATGTTATATACATATCAGCAGTTTCCTTCTTGCGCTGAGAAGTGATGTACGACTGTGCAAGAGGAGCTGCAACAGCATGTACTTGGCTCTCCGGTTTTGATTTATTACATTAAGTTGAGAGAAAACAAAGGTTACCTCAAAGTACTTTAGCACATATGTTCACAGAGTTATTTTTAGACTTGCATAGATTTCATCTAAGAAAATAGGTTGGTGTACGCTGTGCTGTGTGTGCACTGCAGGCTACAGACCTGAACGTATCTGAAGAGTCTACAAACTGTGTGACTTCATTTTAAAAGTGAGTTAAATAGAAATGATACAACAGGGAAAGATTCATAATTACTGCTGTATTTCCAGACATCTGCCAACAACTGTTCCATATTCTGACAAGCACCAAGATGGCATTGATGATGTTAGTGTTAATTAAACTGAAATTGATGTGTGCCATGTTTGGGAGAGATGATTTTTACTTTTAGCATCAACTGTTTGTGCTTTTGAAACCACAATATTCCAATTTAATTTTATTCTTTCTTTCATTATAGATTGATAATATCTAGTAAATATTAATTTTTGTTCTACTAAAGAATTTGGTTGTGGAAGGGAATGACAGATTAAATGGCATTTCTATTATGAATATACACAAGGGCTGAAAAAGTGGGAATATTATTGCAAAAAGGTTCAGTTCAACACATTTGGTAAAAGGATCCAGCACGTTCCTGTTTTCAGTCATTGAACTATTAAAAATTGGGGTCAGTGATGCCAAAATTTTCAAGTTTTGTTTCAAGTCAAAATGTATTTATGCACTTAGGATAATCTCATGAGAGACTTTGTGGTTTTCCAGAACAAGCCATGTTTCCACGGCTTTTTCAGATTGGAAGCCTTTGTATCATAATTATCTAAACCTCTTATTCTTTAAAACAGAAGCAATGCACACAACAGCAAAACTGATTCAAACAGGTACAATTAAGAGCATCCAGGGGGAAAAAACCCACTATAATTAACACACAATCAACAGAAGCTTGCCTAGCACTTGTGTTCTCATTAAGTTCCCTTTATACTGAATTTGTTCTAGTGCAGACTTTCTCAGTGTTTCCCCTGCAATTTTTCCCACGCAGAAACTAAAGCCAGAAGGATTCTCTCTACTTATTGCACAACGATTCAAGCCCAAAGGCACAAAACAATATACTGGGACTAACAGAGACTGAGATGTCTTATGGAGAGCAAAGATTGTGCCATGATGAATGTTCAGGAGAGCTCACAGACAACCTAAATTCTTGCCTTTTCCAATTTTGATTGCTTGATTTTGTAAACTTAAATTGCATACCATTGTAACATACTGAAGTGAAGATTTGTTCTAAAATGCCATCATAGAAATGGCTTCATTTTACCTATGACTGTACTTTCAAGAGAGTTGTCAGCTGTCCTGTTATATCTCCACTTTTTCTTGGAAACACTGGCTGCTACAGCTCTAGCTAAAGTACAGGGAGTTTACAGTTTAAAGCCCTAGTTTTGTACATTTAGTTGCCTGAAAACACAGCTGTGTGGCTTGCCTTACCACAGTATTGACAAATACCCCAGTATTACCAAAGATATGAGTCTGATGTTCAGCCAGTTAGCCTTGGAAAAGAAAGGAACTTTGCTGTGGGCTCCACAGGGAAACATGCATCTTCTGGGAACTGCACTTCTTGCAGGGGACCTCAGCCTGCCCCCAGGCAAACTGGATCATCAGCCATTAAACATTTCAAAATAGTGCTACTGATTCTAGTGCTGATCCTCAGCTCTACCACCTGCTTCTAGGCGAAGCAACAAATTGGCTGGGGCAAGTGAGGTGACTATACTCTTCTGTTTCTAGCTCTTCTAACATCAGCTTGGGGATATCTATTTTGTGTCCTATAGTACAGCACAGACATGCCCATAGAGACCTTAATATTGCAAAACTTACCGAGGATAACATGTAGTCAGGCTAAAGTTTTAATGTTCATTTTAAAGACTGACATATCTCAAGTGTAAGCAAATTAGGAACTTCTTTAATAAATTGGTATTTAAGATGAAAACTGTCATCTTCCATGATTCTAAAATTTCACTTTTCTGCCATTTAATGAACTATATTTTTCTGAATGTACTTCTCATCCGTTGCACTTCTAAGCAGTGTTTTCAGAAGTCTTACACCAATCTAATTATTACTGCACAATTACTATCATTTGTGAGATGGGATAGTTTAAAGTATCCTTTAATAAATATTAGAAGCTTAGAGGTGTCATAGACATAGTGGTATTCACTTGCTAGAATGGGAAGCTGGCTGTTTTCCTGTCTCATTCCTATTTCCAAGGAAAAGATGTGACTAGTGAAACTGGTTTGAGACAGAGGCATCACAGAGGCTCCTCTGGGATACATTTTATTGCAATTCAGTGTGCTTCCTTTCAGCCCATTACTATCCTCTCTGGGTTTCGGACCGAAAATAAACTTGAAAGGAGTTCAAAGTCTGAATCTCATTTAGAAGTTTGTTGGATCTCCAAAAGACTAGCAGATGTGCCTGTCTCTTAACTTCTCTCATCCTCCTACCTCTGGTGAAGAATTTTATCAGGTTAGTAATTGCAATGAAATATCAATCATTACATAAATATGAAAGCATTTTACAAGTCTAAAAATCTGTACTTTCTGTGCCCCTCTGCCAAACAGTAACAGATGTTGAGCCAGCTTTCAAACAGATCAGTGACATTGATATCAGTGTTTGTTTATACACATCAGTTTCTCAACACAAATGATGTCAGACTGATCTGGTCACAATTTTTTTGACAAAATATATTTGGATTGAGTTCTTTTTATTTTTGGAGCAGATGGGGGAGAAATGTTAAAAAAAATATTAATTCACCAAAATCGAAACCATTGCCAGAAAGTATCCATTTTAATGCTCTTGGAGATATTCTGGACAGTCAACACAAAAATTCTAGACAAAATGAGATGTTTCATCATTCTCAAAACAGTTTCATGCTCAGAAATACCACTTGTACGTCTTGGTGCACTATGTTGACTCCACTAGTGATATGTTCTCCCTTAGTTCTGCCAAATTACCTTTTTTTTTCTTTTTTACAATCAAATACTAATCCAACAATGTACAAGCATTAGAATGGAAGTTCAGATCAATAAGAATAATAAAAGGAACTTTAGAAACTCAGAGTTCAAACCAAGGCTTTCCCTATACTAAAAAACTAAGCACACTGATCTCAAATACATTAAGGAAAGACATTACAAACTACTAATATCAACCCCTTAAAGTAATTTAAAACACTTGCTTAAAATTGTTTTAGGTTACACATGTAAGTCAAATATTTGGCCTAAACTGATAGGACTTGGACACTATAATGAAAATTATCAGCTACATATGAGCTACACCAAACCAGTTATCCATGTGCCTGTTCTTCCCCTCCTATATCTTATGCTTCATTGCAAAGAAACAAAGGGTAAGTGGCTTCAGATGATCTTGCATTTACCAAAAGATAGTTGTCCCATATTTACACTTTTTCCATGGAATCATCAATACATAATTTGTTCTGGTATCACAGCCCTTAGATTTCACTTGAGTTTTACTTACATTTAGACACTCTGTCAGATCATTTCATTTTCCTACGTATCAGCCACAAAGACAGGCCATCATATGTCAGAAGGGTTGCCAGTTGCATGTTGCAGGGTTACATCCATTCCCCATGAGCTGCTTCATCCCGCTCAAATGGTTTTCTACTTCCTTTCTTCAGCCTTGCAACTAAATACCATCTGTCCCTAAATCGTCAATCTGGTTGTCTCTCAAACCACACCACAGTGAAAATCCTGACAATGACTTATTTTCAAATTATATGTAACACATTACAAATGTTTTTTAAAATCTGAAAGTTTTCAGCTACATTTTGACAACTTGTTTTTCTATGTGTTTGGTTACCCAAAGACACACTCAGTCTGCTCCTTTTTTGGAGAGTAGCACCTAGTGACAATGTGTGAGCACTTCACAGCACATCTAGCACACTCAATGGGAGGGCACCTTACCATTCTCCTCAGCTCTCTGGCATTATTCCCTTGAGTCAAGCTGTATCTGCAGCTGGGCCAATGCTGTTGCAGCACCCTGAGCCTAACTTGTGTTACGGCCTAAACATGGAGCTTGCTTATCACAGCATAGGACAAAAATTATTTCCTCAAAACAGAAATTTGTTCAGGGTACCTCTGATACTTGGTTGCCCTCCTTCATTGGGTCCTCATATCTCTTTTTGTTGCTTAGCACTCCAAAGCACTCTTCCACCTGTGATCTCCAACATAAACCAGCTCATCCTTGTGGTACAACTGGGCAGGTGTTCTTAGGTCTTAGTAGACCACATGCTTGATGTCAGTGGCCTCCAAGCCTGCTGGTTTGGCCCAGTATCACTGCCCGTACCAGCAGTTTTTCCAGTGGAGCAACTTCGTGGCAAAATCAATTGCTGGGAATGATAATGCATCAGTGCTGGAAGTTGTCTGTTACAACAGTGAGAACATAGCTGCAACCAGCTGTTTATTGGGGAAAAAAGACATACTGGGGCCAATGTTTGCTTGGTCTCTACCAAACTACTTGGGGAAGGAATATGGAATACCAATATACTTATTATTGTGATAACCTGTTGTCAAGTTTTACTCTCCATGGAAAAAGAAAGCATAGAGTTGCTCACTGTCAAAATAAAAACGTTATAAATAATTTGTACTAGCTTAGGAAAGCTTTCACAAGCAAACTACAGAGGGCATGCTACAAAACAGACAGATTCACCTTATGCTGGGCTCTGTTAATTGAAAGTTGTTTATTTCTTGTTAGCTGTCTGAGGCTGAGCTAGATGTTATAGGATATCCTTGAAATAATCAGTCTCTTCAGATCTACAATGGAGGTAAAGAGGGTTGCTGAAAGATAAGATTCCTGCTGCAGAAATTCACTACACAGATTTTTTTCTAGCCTCCTGTTAGAAAGTGTGATGTAAGCTTCCCATGATTTTCATTCCTATGGATAAAGAATCTTTTGCACTATACAGTAATTTTAAATTATTCCTATTTGCACTGTACTTAGACTAATTTCCTCCACAGTAATTTTAAGTTACATGATTATCTTATATTCCTCTTTATGTTCATTACACAACTTCTGAGATTTGCATTACAAATTAGAAGAACTTCTCTCCTACAGTAGCCAAACCTATCTTGCATGTTTATGCCACTCTCCAACTCAAAGTCTTATGGTAAGTGTGTGTATCTCAGGCAGATTAGGTTTGGAATTTTATTTTGACTGGCTACAGAAACAGAATTTTCAGAGGCTGTCATAAACACGAGTCTCACTAGCTATTAAGTCCTTTCTTTCTCACATTTTTTCTTTCTGTAATACTATGCTAGTGAGGATTCTGCTCAACTGGATAAAAGAGGATCATAAAATTGCAGTGAGGTCCAATGCAAATCTTTGAAAGTTGCTCACAGCAAATGTTGATCTTAGGCTACTCCTTTCCTTGGATGATGCAGTGACCAGACCTTCCTCCTCCTTTCTTAGGAAACCCAGGCCTGAATCTCCTCCTCCATGCTCCTTCAAATTGTGTAAGAAATGCTCTGCAAGCGTGTGCATGATTTTGCATCCCTGCAGATGTATTTAGAGGAAATTTTAAGAAACTTAATTAGTGACAAAAATTAATATGATGCAATGAAGAGTTTGAATATTCTTCTTGCAGATTCTGAAGTGACACTGCGAGATGCTATGAGTTTCCACCCTCTTTTTTCCATTCTTTTTTCCTAAAGAAAGACAGTCTAACTATAGGTATGTTCAGGTTTCAAGCCTGGGGCAGAGGGAAGTAGCTCCTTCATTTGCACTGACAGCAAAGCTGGGTAAGGCAAGTGTCACTCAATGACATTTTTATCTCTCTCTCCAGCATAATTTTAAAGAACATATTCAACTAGTTCTCCGGTTTCAGAAAGCATCCTAACATCATATAGAAAGAATCCTTACAATTGTGTTGACAATTCAGAAATCAGTAAATACCTAATTGCTAGTGGCCACTATTTCATCTCACCTATGGTCCCACCTTCAGTGATGAAGGAGTATCTTTCACCAAAGAGGCACTGCTAAGGAAAACAATTAACAGAGCACACACAGTGGTTGGGCCAAGGTTTGATGTATAGACTGGTAGAGGCAAGGAGTGAGAATCAAATGTGCTACCACAGATGCCGTGTCAAACTGTTCACCCTTGCCTGAAATGTCATGGGAAGCTTTGTGACAAAGGAATTCTCATTTGGTGTTAACACAGACAAGGAAAAGGAAGATGAACAAGCCAGACTGGTTAAAAACACCTCAGAAGCATTATACCCACTGGTAGCTATCATCACTTCCATTTGCAAGAGCACTAGATTGCATAGCCTTACACTAACGCCTCTTGTTTTATTTCAATCAACTGTACTTAATTAAAGTGGCCTCACCTCAGATATTAGAGTTTCTGGGTAGAAAATCATTACTGAAAGTAATGGATGACAAAGGGAATTACATCTGGATGGTGCAAAGCAAAAATAAGAATTTCTGTATCAAAAAGTCTCAGAGTAACAGAGTTGTTCTGAAGAGCTCTGGAAATCAGAAATACAACCGTCCAAGCAGATGCTCTCACCCATACCAACACTTATCCTCCATGCCAAGAAATCTATACTTAAACAGAAATCATTCTTTAATGTATCCCAGGGATAAGACATGATATAGCTACAGTTAGAGACTGAACCGTGAACTTATTTTACCCCTGAAAGACCTCACTGCCTGTGGAACGACACTAAAGGATTACAGCAACCCTTGCCGCTGCAGATTTTTCGGTTTCACGCATTTCCATTGACAGCCTTAGTAGAACAACCTCTGGCCAGAAAGACAGAGTCAAAGAAGAGAGAATCGGTTCAACCAGCATCTTTTGAAAGAATAAAGACTAAAAATAAACTCATACGGTAAACACAGGCAAAAAATAAGTCGTACAGAATACTTAAATACAGGCATGATTTATTTATATGATAGCAGGAAATTGTCCAACAGCAGCTTGTGAAGCCCAAAAAGGAGAAAGCAAAAAGGGCCTCAAAAGCAGTTATCAGGTACATACAAAAAAGACAGAAATACAAGTCTGTCAAGTAAATAAGTCTTCACAGAAAATAATTATGTCCTATATTCTTTACCATAGTAAACAAATTAGTTTTTTTAAACAGGCATGTATAATCAAATTTGATGAGTCTTTCACTGCAATTATACACGAGTTCCATATATACTGGCAACCGAGAAAGACTTATGTCTCTCTCAAACTTTTTCAAAACACGCTTTCTGTTAGAGTAATAGAAATTGCAAACTAAACAAATGCAGACTACTATAGCTTTTTTTTGCATGGATGCATGCCATAAGTGTGAGCTCCAATTCAGAGTGTCTTTCCTTAGGGCACTTCTAAAGCATTCTCTGCAGCACAGCATCTCTAGCGCCCAATAACACATACGTGAAAACACCTACCATGGTGCTCTTTTTCAGTGCTGCTTGTTTTTACAGAAAAGGTAGAAACTTAATTCTCCTGGATAACTTCATCTCTCTAAGGCATGGGTGAAATTGCCCACATTTGCAAAAGCTTTTAGGGAAGAAGACAAAACAAGTCCACATAAAACAGGTGTATATGTATATCTCTGAAGCCTGAGGAGTCAAATAAATGGCAGAGCAAATCAAATGTGGCAGGTGCATGGGACAGGGATGAGGTGAAGAGAATTACATGAATAAGCATTAGTTGATTCCAAAAAAAACCTAGTAATGATTAGAATGGCAAGAGACAAAAATAGCAATGCAGGAGGGAGAAAAACAAACGGCTGCTGCGTGCTAGTTCAGCACAGGCATCCCATCAGGCAGCAGCGACCATGTTGGGCTTTACTGATAAAATAAAAAGCATAAAAAGCATAAAGCCCCTTGCAAAAATGAGTACTACCAGGAATACAATTTACTTTGCTGCAATAGGAGGATAGAAATCTGGGAATAAAAGGAAAGAAATTGGAAGACTGGCCGAGCAGGAAAGCCACTGGCAGTTGTAGCCACTCACTCACAGGGAGACTATAGCAAAGGAGGACTTAGAATAAACAGCAAGACTCACAAATTAAAAGTCTGGAGCAGACTGGGACAACAGCTTGTACCAGCAGGAGCAGGGATGCTGACTATAGTAGGTGGAACGAGGCAGGCCAGAGAAAGCAAAGTTGGATGATATAACGACAGATAGGTTTTATGATCAAAATTATTCTTCTTTCTCATCACCAAGAGCCAAGGAAAAAATTAATAAGTATTATTACAAATGCCAGATAAATCCTGAGAGGTAGAGGCCTTTGTAAAAAAAAATACAGACTGAGCATATATTCCATCCACATAACACAGTGACACTGTTAGAGGTAACACAGGACACAGTTTAACAAAAGGGGTTCCCAAGCGCTGTAGGCTGGTTTACACACAGAGACACACTTCATCAAAGACTTTAATGTATGAAACTACCTTTATCATAAAAATTCCTTGAAGTTAAGACACCTGTATATTTTCTACCTAAAACTGAACATTACCTGAAAGGAAATTCACTTCAAAATTTTAAGCAAGTGTAAAAATACAAAATACCATCTCAGCTGTGAAAAAAAGGCTGAAATGCCCTTTTATGCTTGTGAATTAACATCACTCAAAAAAAATTTCAACTGAAGGAAAACATGCATGCCATGTCACTGCAGCGTTTGGTGGGGCTTTTACCCTCCCTATTACAGGGATCTGAACATGAACAGAGGTGGGGATTTTTTTTTTTTTTTAAAGGGTGGTGGGATATAACTTATTCTGAAAAAGAGCTTTGTCTTAGAAATGATTCTTCTTGATACTGTCACAAATACATAAAAGCAAGCCTACAGCAAAGCTAGTTATCTCCACTGCATTCATTTTGAAGCCATGAGCTTTTATTTCACAACGAAAGTATCTGTAGTATGCTCAACAGAGGTTGAAAAGGATGCTGTAAACCTGAACAACTTCCTGCCCCATAACATATTCTGTTCCCACCACCCCTTCACCCTCTCCTGTAGTTTTTCTAAGAGGGTTATTTGCACTGTCAACAATTCTGTTTACCTTGGGTGCACAAGAAGTCTTCTAATTCAAACTTGAAATGTTTCTAATAGGGTTACTGGAATTTGTCATAATACCGGGACGACATGCTACTAGAATATACCTGTTCTGGTGTCTCTGTGTGTTATTTCTTTCCCCATCTGGAACTGACTGCTTAATGCTTTTTAATGTTACATCATTAGTTAAGCAAATCTACCGAACAAACTATCTCGGACAGCTTTTCTGCTGGTATTTTTTTGGGTAGCTTTATGTAGGAAAACTGATGCTGCTGAGAAGTTACAAGTTGGTGCTGCTCTACAAAATTCAATACCCATTTACATTGTAGCTGTAGCCTTCTTTTAAAACTGATTACTTTTGTAATTACAGTAATGAGAAGACCCTAAGTGCATTTGTCCAGCTGGGACAACAGTATACAGGCATATTGACTTACCACAGCTGCACTTTTCCCCAATCAATATACTATGAACAAATGAAACTATGTGCTTATTATCACTTGATGATTTTCACCCACTTTTGAGTCCTGTTTCATTGTAAGTGGACTCAGCAGGACTGCCTAATGGTCTGTTGTATGTGCCAGCACTGACTTTTGATGAAGCTGTTGTAAATGTATGGGTGGTGTGATGGCATATTTGACTGAAATGGAACATGGGTTTACATAAAGAAGGTCAATGTCCTCAGTGTTCTCAGTGGATCAGTACATCATGTACTTCTGTTCATTTGACATTCTCATGACAGCTGCATTTTCAAAGATCATCACAGAATAATTAAAATGGAAAGCACAGGATAAATTGACGACGAGGAACAGAGTACAGGTTTTCAGCCCTGAATTCAATTTTAGATGACCACTTGATTCTAGAGACTTCTCTACAATGCAGCTTGTTAGCGTCATATGGGAACAGCAACCTAATTTTCTGTTATTATTTGGAAACTTATCCCATAAAGTAGCACACCACGTTCATTAAGCTCTAAGTATGCCCTTGTAAGTAGAAAGACTGTAAAGTTGTACTTATCTGCAGCACTGAACCATTTCCTTATGTACACGAGGCTGTGGGTTTGCTCACTTTTTTAATCTTATTTTTGTCTAATATGAATTCACACACTCTATAACATAAAAAAAAAGTCATGGAGAATTGGAAGAATATATTATATAGAAGTCTGTTTAGAAAAGTATTTCAGCTTTCATTGTTAAAGACAACTAAAGTTATCAAAATGTTTCTGCCAAGTTCAATTTTATCCTTCTGAGCAGTTATTTACACAAGTAGTCAGTTAAATAGCTGCACTTTTAAGCTCACTTTCTAGGAGCTACAGAAGATGTGATGCATCCGTTGATTTTTTCTACAGGAGCTGATTGTCTGTCAGAGCACCACAGGCAGCAAATTCACAAACAAAATTCTTCAACCAACTTTATATGACCTGAGAAATACCATAAAACGTTGTAACACGTTTACACACACAAAGCACAATACCAACCACTTTCTTCTCTGTGTTTTCATTACCTTCTTTCTACCAGACAACAGGGGAAAAAAAACCCACAACTCTCTGCTCAGTAATCCTTGGTTGAAAAAGAAACACCGTGGAGCATTTGTTAAATGTGGATTACTTATTTCAGTACTTTTCTGTATAGGAGAGTTCTTTTGTGAGAAAGTGATATTTTGTTCTACCTCAAAACAGATACTCAACATTTTTAAAGTGTGATAAATTCACAAAGGAATAAAGTTGCAGGTTGGCCCCACAGTCAACTGGAAATGAAGTTGTTTTGTTTCAAACGAGAGAGAAAATAAAGATATTCCAAGCTGATGCCAAAGGAGATGTTTCCAATGCTTTTGCTTCATTAAAGCTAGTCTACAGCAGGGAATAAGAGTTCAGCTTTGATTCATATTCACTAAATACGTATCTGTAACAGACGGTAACTTTTCCTGGCCTTTACCACTCTGCTGCTGTTTACCATAACAGGTAACCTCTCCTCCACCCGCTGATGAAAAATTGCCACTAATATTAGAGTGCACAGAAACGAAGAACTCCAGTACCTCACTTCTGTGGGATGGGGGCTGCCGAATGGGATGGGCAGGGAGAAACACCATGAAAGCAGAGGATCCACATCCAAAAAAAAAAATTAAAAAATGAGGCCTGGCACCCACAAACCAGGGAGCCCATGGCCCATTAAGCCAGGAGTTGCTCTACATATATATGCACATAAATACATGCACAAGAGGATTCTGCAGCCGACAGCCATGTGGTGTGAATCCAAGAGTCAGATTTCTCAGTATCACATGTGCAACCAGCTAGAATTATAGCAGGGTAAAGGGTTTATTCTATTCTGAACTCAGCATGGAAAAGAACAGCTCTCCTCCTACAGAATGAGTTGATCTTTCATGTGTTCATTCAGTTGTAAGAAAACATTAGTAAGTGATGCTGATGTTTGATCTATTATCTTCAAACAATGTAAAAAAGTGAGGCTTTCAAGTAATTTTTCACTTAAAGAAAAATGTTAACTGAAGAACAAGAGAGATTATAAATATTTTTCCAAAATACCTTCTACAGGTTGTATGGTTATTTAAGCATCCTGTAAGTTACTTCGACTGTCAAAATACACTGTCACCTGAGATGACCAATATTTAAATTAACCCCAGAAGGACCTAACCTAGGGAGAGAAATGCTTGAATCTCTCTCTCTTCTAGGATATATGAAGAAAAGCTGCTCTTAAAATTATGCTAAACTGGATCCTCCAGTCAAGAAGGACTGGGGTATCACGGTCCTTGTCTGACAGGTAAACACACAAGGGTCAAGGTAAGTCAGCATTTATAACTAAAGCTTTCACACTCATAGGCATGCTTGTTGTTTTCCAACATAATTTTAACAAGCACATAAACTACTTCATTACTTCATTATATTACAGCTGTAAACAAAAATTCTGTAAGCCCTGCTTTATTTATGCTGAAACACTCACTCACCTTTCAGTACAATGAACCATTTTAAACATCCTCACAGCTTTGGGGAGTTTATATCTGACCTTAGATGCCTCTAGTTTGTGTTTCTATTGCTTCTTCACACAATTCCCAATGATTATTAACAACAGATAGTCCATACATGAACTATACTGATACTTCATATGACTGCTTTTAAAAACAAACAATCAAAAATGAAAAAGTAAACCAGTTGGGGGGGGAGGGGCAAAATTAGTTATTTTTTATTTTATATATATATCAATAAATCAATTTAGAGAGTCAATCTGACATAGCTTAAATCAAATTCTTAGTCAAGGAAACAGTCAACAAAGAATTGGCCTCACATTTTATAAGTTAATTCAATTTATTTTTTCTTTTATGTGAAAGGGTCACTACATAGAGAAATAGGTAATTAGGTGAAGATGAAAGAATAGCGGTCAGCCATTAAACAGAAAATTTGGAAGTGAGATTAAACAAAGGAAGGTACATTCATTATCTGAACAGAAACCCATATGGCAAAGTGTCATCTGTGAAAAGGCTTTAAGCATGTTAATGAGTTGAAATAATATTTGAAAAAGATAACCATTCAAAATGGATCAAACAGATTGCTGCAGAGATGCGGGAGCTATGTTCAGGCATAATAATATTTGCAATAAAACTGAAGGTGAAAACAGAATTAGGCAAGGATTTGAGTTACAGGAGGGCAACACAGATCCAGTGAATGCCGTTCAGTGGTACCCTGTACAGCAGTAATTCCAACAACTAAGGGAAGTTTCCAGTTTATTACCTTTGCCCCTGGTGCCCCACTGCATCTACAGACCTGACCTAGAGCGATATGAAGAAATTGCTTTACATCTGGTTTTCTCTGCAGGATATCATATCAGCATCCCACCTACTAAGAATCTTATTTCAATGGTAGAATAAGGCTAGTTGATGGAAGATCCTTCTTGCATGCAGAAACTTCTATTTATTTAAAAGGAAGATGTTAAATGAAAACATTGATCTACCTTTCAGACAAAGCTGAAGAAGGTCTCCCTTGTTTTTCTGATGACTGCTTCCCCAACTTTGAAACCTAACTGGTAAAGAACTATGTGAGCAAGGCCTGCTGGACGACCATATTTCCTGAAAGCCTCCATACTGAATAGCACAGGTCACTTTTTTTGGACAACAAAACCTCATAACATTTCTAAGACACACTGGAAATAACAAAAAAGCACAGAATAACAATGACAAAAAATTTTTACACTCTCTTTCAGTTAAGAGATTTGACGTTCTCAAAACTTTGTTTGACTTCACTTCTAACAAGGTTTAAGGGCTTGTGCTTGCATTCAGAGCAGTGATAAAAGTTGCTATGAAAACATTCATACTATTTAAGACTAATAAAAAAAACCCAACACATTATTACTCACTATAAAGTACGGTTTGACAATCACTAGAGCCAGCCTAACAGCTTGCTGCCTTGAGGAATAGCATACCCTTGAGATATTTGAAGTGTTGCAAGTGATCATCATTATGATCTGCCTGACAAAGATGTTAGTGTTAAATGGAATCACAGAAGCAACAACAGTTGGGAACAATAGCTTCAGTAACAACATTTGCGTGCAACATCTCTAACAGCAGATCAGTTCTGGTCAAGTAACACCAAGAGTCTTCCACGTCATTGCCCTGTTACGGCCATTACAATCTTTAATAAAGATTTCCCCAATTACTAGTTATGAGTTGAACATAACTGATGTTCATACACATGCACGTCACACCCCCTCAAAAAAAGAAGGCATCAGGTTCTTGATGATCCTATGCATTCCTGACAGATACTTCTGACTTATTTTTCAAAACTTCCTGTGTTGATAATCCACTACTTTCCAGACAATTAATTCAGACTTTCCTATACTTAAAGTTAGAAGGATTTTCCTGATGCTTAATGCTCTTTGCTGTGGCCTAAGTTCATTAGTTCTTGTCCTTTAAACATGAAGATAAATTGTTCTCTCTCTTTATATGCATCCTTAACATATTTCAAGACATGTCTCTTCTAAGGTCTCATTTTCATCACATCAAAGTAATGTCATGTCAGTCATTTCTATGTTGTGATAATTTCCCCACTTTCCTACGACTTCTGATCTTCTTGGCCTAGTTGGTTCTCATCTTAACCAAAACTTGCCACCACATTCCAATTACTTTTTTACTGATGTTTAGATTTATTTCACATTTTTCAAACTCTTTCATTTCATTTACCTCTGCCCTTCTGATAACTGTGTCACAGTTAGCTCCTGTTCAGCTTTTGATCCACACTACCTCCCAGATATTTTTTACTGAACTGCTACCTACCTGCACTGTTGTTCCTGTGGTTACATTAGAGTGTAAAATTGAGGGAACATCCTCAATTTTGTCATCTTAGTAATTGATGAAAACATTGAATTGTATTTCAGGCAGGAAAGATCTTTAAATAATCGTACTTTGTTTACTCATCAATTCTATCCCTACAGTACTGAAATTCATAATATATTTATTTTTACTAGTTACATTTAAATGTATTAATCTAGTTTGCTTGTGGGAATATTGTGCAAATCAATAACAAAGCTGCACTAGAGATATACAACATCTGTTTCTTTTTCCTATCCAAAAGGCCTGTTAACTTGTCACTGAAAGAAATTAGATTGGTTTGACATGACTGTTCTCAACAAATACACATTGGCTGTTACAAATTAGAAGCTTCCCAAAACATGTCACGCTGGTTAATAAGATAAATAAGTAAAGATAAGATAAGTAAAAAAAGGTCTGTAGGAAGACAGGGATTAGTAAACTGTTCCTTCCTCAAGTATTTTTACAGAGTTTTAAATAGTATCTATTAACAATAGTGATCTCACAGAAAACAAAGTTCAGATTTTAAGGCATGCAACTCTGTCCAAGGCAGGGAAAAAAAAAAAAAACCACATTCTTCTCAAACAGCAAAAAAGTATTTAAAATATGAGCACTACCACTCACCACAATGGACACTGCCTTATACTTTTTGATAAGCATCACCTCTGGTACTCCAAAGTCATTAAACTTATCAAAATTTTAAACCAACAATAAGTACCACTGGTATCAATGGTCTGATGGGATTACCATGTATGAGGATTATTATGGATTTGTTACTTGGTTTAATAAAGGATTCAATTGTCGTTTGGATTACTTAGCATTGATTTTCATATCAGCTATTTCAGAACGTTTCACTGAATCCATTACTGACTCATATTAATATGAAAGAGGGAGAGAAGGCAATTAAAGTTTTTCTGAGAAAGTTCTTTGCCTGATTTTCACAAAGATCAAGAGAAACACTGGGGAAGTTGAGGTAAATAGAATATATGCTTTCCTTAAGCACACATATATCAATCAATAAAATAACTGGAGATTTTATTTTTTTTAAAATGTAACACAAATATTTAAATTCTCAAGAAAACCTAACAGGGCCTAGATTTCCATTTCTAGAATCAGATAGACTTTTTTCCATCACACCAGCAAAAATCCAGCTAAGAAGTCACTCTTGATTCAAAGATCAGCAGATACACCATTTTTTCCATCGGTAGAGAGGCTAAAGGAGGAGAGGTGGAGGATCTAAATAAAAATTAAGCACTTCCTCAAGAGCAAAACAATCCCGACGATCGCTCTGGAAACACATCGAGCATCAAAGGGGAGCCTGTTATCAGAGACAGCGAGCAGAGCCTGGGCTGGGTGTGTGTAAGCACCTTAAGCTCCAGATGCAATGGTGAAGGTAAATGCAGTAGCTTTTCTGTGCAGGAACACTAAGCTGGCTGACAGTAGAGGTGACAATTAAAAACAAGAACTGCCTTGATTGCAAGGCTCATGCTGATGAGATAAGAAAATTGGCTCTTACTCCACCTTTCAGCTTATACACTAGAAGTGGAATGGCTTTCAAGGCTGTTTTGTTCAGCTCCCTACTGCTCCCTCTGCAAGCTTTACTGCTTCCAACAAACACACACAGCATTTTGCCTGCTTACACAACAGCTTTTCTCTTTGTTTTTAAATCACCACGTACATTCTCAAATATTTTTTTTCCAGGTCTGGAAATTAGTTTGCTTGAATACAGCATTCATCAGCATCGGGGGGGGGGGCAGTGTGCAGAAGGGGAAATATTCACGTCTTCACAGCCAAATCTAAGAGAAGACTGCCCTCCCTTCCACCTCTTCTCTCTCAGTCAATAGATGAAGATAAGCATCCCCAGAGACCAAGTGGGAGCACCTCCATCTCTGCAGGGATTATGTAGGTGAGCAAATTAAGAGCCAAGGCTAACTTAGATGCATCAAATTTCACAGCATAAACAACCCTCTTTCCTCTTCAGAGACAAAAGAGGGTTTATAGCTGTATGAACAGTAAGCAGATTTCAGCCATTTCTAGAGAAGACTCAGAGTCTGTTTCACCTGTGCTGTGCTCCTGAATACGTCTGGCTCTGCCTTACTGGCACTGAAAAGCAGAATTGTGTAAAAGCTGTGTAATCTATTTAGACAGCCCTGTATTATTTAACTAGGCTATGTATTCCTCTGCAATACTATATTATAAATCCAGCCACTCAAGAAATGAGAACAATTCACCTAAATTCACTAGACTTGTTTAGGAAACACATTCACAGTATGTTTTAGGGTTGAGGGCAGCAATCTGCTTTCAGACTATAACATATAAAGTACATCCAGACCATCTTTTCAAGCTTCTCTCTATAAGCATGAGATATTCCACCACCACCGCCTCCCATTAAAATTCTTGCTGTTTCCAGCCCAAATTCTTTCCCGGGGAAGGCACCATCATGAACAGAGACATTCAGTAAAATTCCAAGAACTCCAGCAGACAGACAGTGATCCTGACCAGTGGGTCACACTGCGCACAAAGAGGAGAGCAAATGCAAATGATATATTTGGAAGGAGCATAAGTGAAGGGAAATCTACATTGGATGCATGCTCCTATATGGAGAATGCCAAGGGAAATCCCATCCTGAGACAGGCTGGTGAAAACAGGAATAAGTGAGAATGAGCAGAGAGCAAGAGTGAGTAAGAAAGGGAGACGACAAGAAAGGATCAAGACAAATGCTTTAGACTCCACTCTTTCACTGAACTCCTTGATGGCACTCCCATTCACAAGTAACACCCTTGCTTTTGACAGTTGTGTTTGCTTTTCTATAAAAAAAATGCCCAGTTAATGGTGTTTTCTTATCTTTCCTATCTCCCCACTTCCCTGTGAGAGCTGCCATTCTCTTGATCAGGGTTTCTTTGCCTTCACCAAAACAATCACTATGATCTTAACCTACAGTTTTTACAGTGCTTACATAGAAACACATCTACAATAACGCTTATCAAAGTGTTCAGGGATGTAAAAATCTTCCTCCTATTCCACAGACAGCAACAAACCAACTAGCAAGTGCACAAGTCAATTGACATATCCATATATCAAATTTAACTTTGTAACTTCTGTTTGTTCTAAGTGTTATTGCACTGTTTTAGTAGTTTTAACAGAAAACCGTCTGTTAAAACGACCACGAAGATGCCAGAGGATTAGCTTTACTATCCCACCACTATACTTAAATGCATTAAAGTACAACAAACAGCAAAGCTGAAGCCATTATCCTTCTCTTTCATGTTTGGAGACATGTATTTTCTGAAAGCCTTCAATTTTAGAATGTCACCTGCAAGACTCTGAACTTAACTGCACATTGCAAGGAGTCTTACTCACTGCAGCTATTATATACACATGGGGTTTTCTCTGTGTTTTTTTTTTTTAAAAAAAATATTTATTTTGAAGCCTTGCCAGCCCTCCAAGCCAAAATTCCATCACAGGCCTCATATCCAAATATCACACTACTCTTGCAAAACCAAACCTTGAAGTATCAACTATTAAATTTCAATCTTTGCTATGAAACAATTGCGGGATCATTTTCAGACTGATGTACTTGAAAATGCACTTGTGCAGAGATACAACAAACAATAAGCAAGAAGGAACAAGGCAATGCAAGCCAATGAATGTATTTTTTCAAAGTATTTTTTCAAACAGGTGAACACACAACAGTAAGCTTAAAGGCACATACTTGTAGTTGGCGTAAAAGGCTGGAGGTAGCGATGCACTGTTAATTAACAATGCCAGGATAAACAGCAAAGATTGCTTGCACACCAAAAAAAAAAAAAAAAAAAAAAAAAAAAAAAAAAAAAAAAAAAAAAAAAAAAAAAAAAAAAAAAAAAAAAAAAAAAAAAAAAAAAAAAAAAAAAAAAAAAAAAAAAAAAAAAAAAAAAAAAAAAAAAAAAAAAAAAAAAAAAAAAAAAAAAAAAAAAAAAAAAAAAAAAAAAAAAAAAAAAAAAAAAACCATTAAGCTGGGGTTCCATTAATGTTTTCTTTATTAAGTTGAGGGAGGTGTCAACCTTGTATTGCTGCTCACTGTCCACTCCCAAAATAGCACAGAAACAACCTAGTCATTGCAATAATATATCCCTTTTCCTTCCATTCACAGCATGAAAATAATACTTTTAAATACTTTCTAAATATAGGTTTACCATATGGCCCCACTATCAGTTATTTTTTTATAACTTCAGTGCAAGGATGAGAAAGAATAACCGAGGTCAGAAACCTCTTAGGCCTATTGTGCTGCCAAAAACAGCATTCACAGAACCTGACTGAAAGAGCATTAAGACTAAAAACCTTTTAGAAGCATTAGTAATTTTTCAGCATTTCCCATACACACCTTGCTTGCAGACTTTATCGGAAACGTCCACCTATCCCCAAGTGCACAAATACACCAGGCGTACCTTTCTCCTAAGTAAAAGCAACTTGAACTGAGAAGGTTGGGCTAACCCAGGTGGTTCAAGGCCACGCAGCCTGGAGGATCTGACACACCAAACATACCTGCCAAGCGGAAAGGTCTGCTGCTTCCCTCCCTGTTGAGCAGGCACGTTGCAGAGATGTCCCAAGTCTCGTCCCTTTCCCCTACTTGGTGTCCACCTTCCCCTTGCATTACCCACTCCCCTGGGCAGCCACAGTAGCTATTACTCTGCGGCACACTTAAAGCAGCAACATTTTATCCCTCATCCAGCCTCCAGGGACCAATATAAGTCACAAATACAACATGGGAAATATACAGGAAGTACAACTTAATGAGAAATAACCACTTCAGACATTAATTGCTCCATTCTTCTCAAAGCTTTAGGCAAAGAAGTTCTCACAGGATAGGGAATTGGCACCAGGTGCTTTCTCCACAGTAACTGCCCTTGGTTGTTTCTATTTTGTACTCATTGTGGTACAGCTGATGGATAATAGCTTGCTCCTAGGTAAAAGCTGTGAGATATTAAAATGACTATGAATGGCGATTTATGTTACTACTGTGTCTTTATCTTCCCTTCTCACCTGATTTCATAAGGGAAAAATACACACGAGTTCCAAGGAGATGCACTCCGGAAGGTAAGTGGGGGGGCAGTAAGACATCTCTCTTTTTCCAGATGACAAGTTGTTCTGGCAAAGGCAGATGTTACGTTGGAACCAAGCTGTAAAAACAAAGCAAAGGCAGTCAGGACACTGCTTGTAATCACAAAACATTGAGTAACTTCTCAAAGCTCACACAGGAAGAGAGGCCAATGCCTTTATGTATGGCATGATCCTCTGTTCACAGCAGGTCAACAGCAAGCAATATATTTTAATATACATTTGCATTGTCATCTAGTTAATCATAAGATGAAAGGAGTTTGTAATATACATTTGCATTGTCATCTAGTTAATCATAAGATAATAATAATCATAAGATAATAAATTCATATCCCCCCCTCCAATGGTGACACACTAAGGGCAAGGTTTTGCAGCCTGGTTTATTTGGCAGGGTATTTTTCCATTCCTCATCTCATCCACGTGGCATCTGGCTCAAAAGGGGTTAAAAAAAAAAAAAGTCCTCATTCAGGTTGGGATCTGAATTTGCACTGGGGAGACTGGAGTGCTGGGGGACAAAATTTGAGAGCGCTTGTCAGAAATATTCTTATGTCACAAGTATTAATTATTGGAGTATTATTTAAGCCATCCCATTGCTCAATTGGTATACTGTTTCCTTTATGCCTCAGAGAAATAACAGTTCTAGGGTGCCATATTCTGGAAAATCTGGAAAGTCACAAGTCGCAAACCAAGCCACTTGCCTCCCACTTAGAGAATCATAAAATGTTTTGGGTTGGAAGGAACCTTAAAGTTCATCTAGTTCCAACCCCCAGCCATGAGCAGGGACACCTCCCACTAAAGCAGGTTGCTCAAAGCCCCATCCAGCCTGGCCTTGAACACTTCCAGGGATGGGGCATCCACAACTTCTCTGGGCAACCTGTTCCAGTGTCACGCCACCTTCACAGTAAAGAATTTCTTCCTAATATCTAATCTAAATCTCCCCTCTTTCAGTTTAAAACCATTACTCCTTGTCCTATTGCTACGCTCCCCAATGAAGAGTCCCTCCCCATCTCTCCTGTAGCCCCCTTCAGGTACTGGAAGGCCATAATAAGGTCTCCCCGGAGCCTTCTCTTCTCCAGGCTGAACAACCCCACCTCTCTCAGCCTGTCTTCATAGGAGAGGTGCTCCAGCCCTCTGATCATCTTCTTGGCCCTCCTCCAGACCTGTTCTAACAGGTCCACTTCTGCAAGTTCCTTATCTGCATCTCACAGGACTCTCTCTACAGCAAAGCTGCCTGCATTGGATTATACCATTACAACTAGAAGTCTTCTCCAGCTTATTAACAAGATCTCAAACAATGGACAGAAAGTCCCTTTAGAATTCAAGGCAACTTCCATTCAATAGCCATGAGCTCCAGTGAATAAAAACTTCTTAACCCTGTTGCCTAACTTTCCCATAGTTTCTGCAGAATACTTCAAGACTAGACAACTGGAAGCAGGGCAGTCACCAGAATTTCTAACTACTTCTTAATACACCACAGATAAAAATGATCCAAACCAAGATGGGTAATACATAAGGATCTTGCCTGTCATATCATCAGTCCAGCATCCTACAAGGGTTTGGCTTATTCATGCAAGCAGTATGAAGGAATTAAAGAGTCCTTCTGCAAATTCAGGTAGATGGCACCCAGAATGTTAGCTTGTTAACCTTTGTATGTGGCTATCCACAGCATACTCTGCATGCATGTAAACTGAGGACAATTTCATATTATATTTTGGGAAAGGGGATTTTCCCAGCCTGTTAACAGTTTGGGTTGTAAGCCTTGTCAAGCAAATATGTCTCTCCAGACTACAATGAAGGCAGTGTGACTTCATGAACCTAATTTCTGTAAAATGCACTTAATCATACACTGGACCCCTAACATCTCAAGGGTATATTAGCAGATATAGTCACAAAGAGACTGTAAGAGTAGAGCTAATCTGCTCCCTACATTGGCAACTTTAAATCAGCCAATATCAATGTGATAGTTTTATTTTTAAGAAAATCCATAAAAGAATATCCCGTTTTATCATGGAGGCATATATACAATTAAATAATAAGAATAACAACAGGAACACACTACCCCCTCCCTTCCACACACACACTAGAAACACTAGAATCTCATCAGGATATGGAAAACTTTGGGAAGGAAACAGACTCCTGATTTATCATGATAAATAAAGTAGTTCTGAAAAGACAATGAAGCTTCTATTCTTTCCGTTCAGAAAAGAAAAATCGTACATAACACCTCTTTTGAATTACATAGTTCCTCCTGAACCATTTGCATTTTTTTCCTATTGAATTTCAAAAGACTTAAAAGCAGAATTGATGTGCTTCACTGGGAATGCCAAGTACACAATTACAGCCCATCAAAAACTACACAAAAGAAGGACAGAACTAATGTGCAACATAATGCAAGAATTCTTTTTTTTTTTTTTTTAAAACTTTGTTGTAGAAATAGATCCAGCTAAGCACAGAGCTAGGGGTTATGTCTTTTTTATTAGTGCTTCAGCCAGATGTGCTGTATATTCTTCGACTCTGTTTACTAGCCTGACTTTCAAAAAGATCTTATATTATATAAAGTGGCCCAATAGGGACACAGAGAAGCAAAGAGCAGCAATCTCTTCTTTAGCCTATCCAGCCTGAAGCAACTATTTCTTTACTTGACATTCCTTTAAAAAACATTACGGTCTAAATGCCTTGCCTTCTGTGGATTTTTAGGGTAGCAATGCTTTGAGCAGTACTGTATAAACTTGTTCAAGACACCATGCAGCTGTGATAGCTCAGGAAAGAGATTTATAGAAATTTGACAGTATATTCTGTGTACAAAGGCTTTCCACAACTTTACTGAGGAAGGAACATGTTATAAGCTCAGTACAGACAGTCATTGTGTGCGGTATATAGCACATATGTACCTAATAATATGCACCCATGTATGTGTACCTGCAGAATAATTATTTATTCGCATGTGTAACAGTTATTAATCCATTCCAGAGATAAATATAGGATTTACTTTTTTTCCACACTTCTTTTTAACAGAGGGACTCAATTCAGTGCAGACTCTATAGCAACACGAGCTGTTCACTCTGAGAACCTAGACGAGTGGGAGAAAGAAAAACACCAGCTTTCTTATTCCTGTAGGCAAGGGGTTAGGAGGCAGTTATTACTTTATTACTGAAAAGCTCCTACAGACAGCATTAACAGACAAATTCCTGCTACCTCAGTGTTTTCTTTTATGGCTGACTTGTAAATCGCTGTCTGTTGACTATATAACAATATTAGCGTTGATTTGATGAATATTTCTCTAACTGCTCAAACCCTCTATTGAATCCACAAAATATCTCTCATATGACTTATTTGGGGGAAAGGTGTTTGAAAAATCTTTTACACAAAACTGAGAGGTCATCATCAGCCAACCCTCCCTTTACTTAAAACATGGATCTTAAATATTAAATCAAGTTTCTACTCCGAGTCAGGAATAAATTCAATACATGAAAATTCTGCACTCCTTACAGCTCTTGCTCCAACAGGATCCAGTTAGCATGACTGGAATGATCCTCTGACTGACCAGTATCCCAAGGTCACTTGACAGTTGACAACCTTCATACAGAGGAAGCTCTTCCTAAATTCCCCTCCATTTTTTCCATATGAGTGGATCCCAGTAGGGATAATATTTGTCTCCCATTTACCAAGCACCCAACCTCATTTACTATGGTTGGTGTTAACAAAGACAAAAAGCAAGTCAAACAAATTACCAAAAATCACACCTGTTACTGGTCTGAAGTTCTCAACTGTTTTTCTTTGTCCCCACGTTAGAAATGGAGACATAATGCAATACATGTAGGTGATGTTCAGATCTTTATTCTTTATAAAAAGAAATATAGAATATATTAAACTGAATTCTCTTCTGTCATTGAGCATTAGTTAGACATTTTTTCTTTACATCCTAGCACCATGTGACTTGCAATTTTTGCAGAAGCTCCAAGTTTTACTGCTGGAAGACCTCTTGGGTTGATCTTCAACCCAGTAGCATGAACTTGGACTCCCTGTCTATGAGCATCGTATTCTTCTGCTCACTTCCAGTTTCAAAGTATTTGAGGGGGCTTTGAATGATTGGGGATTTGTGGGTTTTCATTGGTTGCTTTTGCTAACCTAAATTAAAGTTTATTGTAAAATTCCAACCAGGTAAGATTATTGGGAATCTAACATCACTTTTACTTACAGCATTTTAAAATGAGCCAATTAAAAAAGGGGAAGGAAATTTGGAAACAAAAAATTCCATTAAATGCAGTCTCATTTTCCATTACTTCCTAGTAGTTAAATCTCTCACTTGGGGCCCCAAAATTCATGATTTATTTAGAATAAGCATTTGAAAATTGATTTTCTGCTCTCAGAAGAAATTCATGTCCTGATTTGGCTTGAAGATATTCTCTGGTGGTTCTCTTTCAACATCATGTTTTGAATTTGTTCTTTTCTGTGAAATTATTAAATACTTATAGACCTGTGTTCAGTATGTCCCCAATGGCCACAGGCATCCTATTCCTGTGGCCATTTATAGAGCCATAGAAAGCTAGAACTTCAGACAAAAGTCTATTATTTCATTAGAGATATTTTGTAATATCTTGGTGAAGGCAAAAAAGATTTGTGATGCTTTTCTTTTTTTTTTTTTTTTTTCTAAATTACAAATGAGCAAGATGGTACATAAATCAGAAAAGGCTAAAATCACTTTAGCTAAACTTTCCTTGACAAAATTTCAGGATCAGACTATAACCTGTCACTCAAATAGCTAGTCAGTTTTAAGAGGACATTCAATATGTAGTTATTAAAAGGGGAATATGGTTCCAGTCATAAAAGGATTTGATGATCTTCAAGACCCTTCTAGGTTTCACCCTATGAATTAGGAAGGATTTCAGTCATCACAGCAAGATGAGATATTCATCTGTACAATAACAGGAAATTCTTATGGTGTGTCACATAAAAAAGTAATAAAGAATGATGGAGACTGTTCAAAATGGAGAAAAACACATCTTCTTTTGCTTTTAATAGGCGTTTAGCAATGTTAGACTGACAGTTAATTTCCACTGGTACACGCTACAATAGCCATTGTTTCTATTTTCCAAGCTGCTGTTATCCATTTCTGATTGCTGCAGCATTAAATATCTGATTAAAGCAAAGCCTTTCCAAAGCGCTAGCAATGGCTTTGTTAAAATGCTGGATAGCCTCACAATCCTTGCAATGAAAACTTCAATTCTTAATTCCCTATACTCTGGAGCATTTTCATAAATAAATAGAACATGAAGATTGAAGAGGTTGGGGCGAGGTTTCAGCATCAAGCCTACAAACTTCTTTTCTCCTTGCTCAAACGCCTTTTTTATTATCTCCTGGAAAAAAAGAAAAGAAAAAAAAAAGAGTGTATTATCTCCTGAAGAGGTGTATTATCTCCGGAAAAGGTGTATTACCTCATGAAAAGGTGCATTATCTCCCGAAAAGGTGTATTGCCTCATGAAAAGGTGTATTACCTCATGAAAAGGTGTATTACCTCCTGAAAGCGCTGGGGTTTATGACTGAAAGCGCTGAGCGGAGTTTCACGGCCTGTACGCGGGGAAGGAGCGCACTCCATGACAGCCAGCACCCCTGAGAGAAACTCCTCAGCCTCCCCCCGGGGACGGAGAATATTTCGGGAAGAGCCGACAAGCAGG
>NW_015090803.1:6954445-7018454 GCF_001431845.1 Calidris pugnax | reverse complement strand
GGGCGGGGGGGGGAGGGGGGGGGAGGGCAGTGTGCATTTGTGTCTGTATTTTGCTTTGAGAGTATGAGATAATACATACTGCTTCTAGGGGAAAAAACGCAAAGAAAATCTTTTAAATCAAGGCTCAAATATTAGCAGTAAGAATAAAACTTCTACTCTAGAAGGACATTCAAAATACAAATTATGTTGATCCATTTCATTAGTTTTATACAAACCCTTTACCAGTAAAACTGCAAAGATTTAAAGGATGCTGTGTTCTGTCACAAGAGATAGACACGTTAGCTCGTTAGCTCCTTCCCAAAAATATATAGAACTGGTTTTTAATGGCCAAATCCTTATATAGTGTAGATCAGAACAAATTACAGTGCCTTGAAGTCTGACACAAATTGAAATACATGATTTACCCCAGAAAGCATGTGATACATTCAACACAACAATTCACAAAATAAGAAGCTAAAGTTTTGTGTTCTTTAGAAAAAGTAAGATTATTTTTCTAAGTATAAGTTCTGCCAGCACAATTTTATTTTAGGAAAACAAACAAACAAAAGAAATATAAATACACAGAGTTGTTAAGATTGCTGTGAATACATTCTCTCTTTATGGGAGGATTTTCACCAGTCCTATGTTCAGTACATTGTTTCCTAGTTACTGAAAACATATTCCTGTCTGTCATGCCATAAGTCAAAATCAAGTATTCAATTAACTTTTCTAAGAGCAGTTCAACACTTTTCACAGAAAAATACAAGCTGAAAAAGTAAAGTTGTGTGTTTCAGTTCATTCTGTTCCACTCCCACACAGCACATACAGAGTTGAACAAACTACATGGAATATTGTGGTATCCCAAAACTGCATACACTTAAGAAATTGTACGTTGCCATCCCAGGACTCTGGAAGAATAAATGACACTTAAATACTGAAGTACATAGACATGTGGCTCTAAAACCAGTTAAGGTTAAACCATTGTTTTAATGCCATTTAGTTCATTTCTATCAAAATAAGATCAGAAGCATTTTAGCTATATTCAAATCTACTCATCCAGAGCTCCAGTATGAATGAATAGCAAAGGAGCCTTATTCTGGGGATCAAAGGTCTGAACTGCCAGCAACAGACCGAGGCGTGCTGTATGATATCACTGGAGACAGCCTTCTTATCTGTGCCAATCCCACTCCATCTTATTTTTCCACATTCACTGTAAAGTCACAAGTAGTCATGGAAAGGAAGAGCTTGTATTGACTGGTGGGCTGGTGACCCAGCCACAAGGCACTATCAACATCTCCACATTTCTCTCCAGAGGAAGCTTTACAATTCTTTGCTGGGATCCAGCTCCTACTGCAGGAACATCCCATCTCTGCCCAAGTAGTAACCGGCCCCTAGATGAAATATACGTGTGACCCACCATGAGGAAAGTTGTAGTGTTGATGCTTAGTCATTTTTACAGTGTGTGACTCCACAGACATTAAAATTCTGATACAACAATGGTACCCAAATATCATTGAGTATTGCTGTGAGCTATACCATATTGTGTCTTTGTAAAGGACTCCGCAGTGATAATTTCTCTGTACAGTTTTGCTCAACGGTCAAAATGCCCTTGATGATTAAGTGGACTTCTTTTCCCCTTTGTACCTATTTCTGTGTTGCTTTTGTGTCCTCTTTGATCATATCAGATAAGTTTTGTTCCTGGTCACTTCGTAGCAATCACTTTGCTGCACCTGCACACTTTGACTATTTAATAGACCTAACCTAAAGTTTACTCCTCTTACTTTTCTTTCCTTTGGCTTCTTTTTCTCAGCTTCTCCAATACTCCTGTACGTGGACATTTATCTTTTTTTTCTTCTTTCCAATCAGTTTGGGTTTTATTCTTTTCCTTAGGAAATTACCTCTTCCCCTGTCCAGGCTCCATTTATTAGGCTTGACTACCTGGCTATAGTGTGAAGACCAGTTGAGTAACGAAGAGCTGCCAATTCCCCTCATAGCATGTGTTTGCATGACACCTCCACAATTCACCTCTTCTCATTACTCCTATCTAACTGTGTGACACTGAGGAACCCTGGGCACCTATGGATCCCTCACGACAACACAACTGTAGCTTTCATCTTTCTGTCTGAAAACAGAAATTTTGAATAATGTTAAATCAAGAAAAAAAATAGTTCAGTAATACTTAGGTAGATTTGTAAACAGTCTAAAGCTGAAGGGGACACACACCCAATAGAAATAAAGGGTCTAGTGAACATATATTGTTCTCTTTTCTCTCTACAGGCTCCATACATTATTCTTTGCATCAGACAGACATGTACTTGTTGCAAATAGTAGTCCAATATTCTGCATTCTCATTATTTGGTTAATGTGCAGGTCTTTATTTTCTTTACTTCTTAGTATTCAACTTCAGACCCAGGACAGACTTAAGGTTCCATTTCTATCAGATTTCTAGCTTATGTTATACATTGTACACCTACAATGCTATACATTTCTAGAGCATACATCAATATATTATCCAACATTCAGGTACCTATCTCTGCAGTCCTCTCAAGTTCTAGATATTCCTGGTTTACAGAAAAGGAACCAAGTAGATCAACTTTTCCTCCCATTTATATAAAATAAGTTTAAGGAGCTTGTTCTAAGTTCATCTGCCAGCAGCCCAAGATACATAGCCTCCTTGACTTAAAACAAGCTTGGTGATACATCACCATGGTACAGAGTCACTGACCTGATGCATTAGGACTACTGACAGCATCCTCTGCTCTCACAGACAGAGGGAACCAAATATCGTGTAGTATAGGTTTTCCTAGAATATTGTTTCCTGCAATCATCATTTTATTTTTTTGTGATTAAAACCATTTACCAACTTCACGCAAAGTTTATGAGTAACTTCTGTTTTTGCTGGCTCTGCTGAACATTTTCCCAGACTTAAGCAAGAAAAAGGCCCTGTAAAAATCCTCCTTCGTTAGATCACCCTCTAAATAGTTATATTCAGCCCAATAAATCAAGAAGGAGTCTTGTGGGAAAATTAACTTGAGGTTTCAGTGTGAACTTTAGTCTTTCCTAACTTCTGAGACATTACTAGATGCTCGTTTTTCCTCCTAATAAGAATAATGCTGTTGCTACAAACACACCAAATACAATGTATTTCTATACCTGTCATGCAATTTGTCAATTAATCATTAATATTGACCAGGAGTAAAAGATTAAGAGGCCTGAAAAATTACAGCAAATACAGCTGCTTTGTCTCCCTTTCAAACAGTATCTCGAAGGACTTAGATTCCGATAAGCTAGAAATTGTACTTTGCTCAGCTACTCTTATGTTTTCCTCTGGCTTTAAGAGGCTCTTTGTTCAACTGCTATCTTAATGCTATCTTTACTGATCTTTCATGCTTGTCTGAGAATGCATGTGCAGGAACAATTTTCCCCCATGGAAATATAAACATTCCAGATGACCTTGCCACTGAGAAGCAGCCTTTTGATTTCCTCTACTGTTGACAAATATTAGTAACATAAAATTTAAAAATATATTGTGTTAATACTACATTTAGATTAATTTAGATAAAAGATCCTCTGCTTTGCTACATTCACAGTGTCAAGACCAGGTTCCTTATGCTGTCCTACCACCCTGCTTCACCACCGTAGCGTTGCTCTTTGAAAGAAAAAAACTATCAATTTTTTTGAGTCTTGTCCTCGTCTCGGTATGTCAACTTGTCTCAACTCAGCTTTTAGACACAATCCTCTTGCTCATTGTAAGGTGCACCTGAACCACAGTAAAAATGAATCACTGCAAAATTGATTGCATTGTAGAACACTGTCCTACTATGTTTTATACAAATTTATCACAATAGGCATAATAAAGCCAATGGAGATACTTAAGAGATACCTCATGATAACATGGAACAGGAATACCGCTTACAAAAACAAATCCAAGGCAGCTGAAATAACAGTTTACTTATGGGATCCAAAACCCCCGTATTTCTAAATGCCAATAGTTTCCTCTTTTCTTTTTTGCTTTATGTTTTTCATCAAACCCCCTGTGTAATGGCAGACTATCAAAATAGTCCGCTATCAACAAATAACTCATCTGGCAAAACAGCCAGCAATTTTTTTTTTTTTTTTTGGCTGAATTTATGATGAGGAAGAACAAATTGAGACCCCTATTTCAATTGACTAAACACAGGCAGCTGTTTGCATGAGAAACTTTCCACTCACTGTGTCAGCTCATGCACTACACATACCAAAACTTCATCTTTGAAGGTAAGGAAGTGTAAAGTGGAAATGGAACATCTGGATCCAGGTGTTATCAGATACCTTCACAGGTAATTTTTATACTTCATCAGGAATTACAGATCTAAAATAGTTCCTCCACCATTCTCTAAATAGTTGATGTATTACTGATGTAGTAACCCAATCACTGCAAAATTGATTGCATTGTAGAACACTGACCTACTATGTTTTATACTAATTTATCACAATAGGCATAATAAAAGATGCTATGTTGTTAAGAATAATTCATGCCACCTACAGTAATTAAAGGAAACATAGCAGAAGAAAAACATAAGCATTAACCTGGCTGAACAGAAAGAAGAAAAAAATATGGATTTTATTTTGCAACCAAACCAATATGCAAAGATGTAGGTCACGTAAGAGGAGAGAGTTGTGGAAGAAAAATTATAAACCTTTTCCTTTGAAACCAAAAGTAATAATTTTTCACTGAAGCCAAAACAAACCATTGTCATAGTACAATGTTTCAGAAATGATCCAGTTCCTAGCAGATGACCAAACCACCAGGTTAGAGTTTGAACTGGCTTGGCAGATGAGTAGGAATGTTCAGATTAACACTCCCCCAAGACCTCAGTTTGGGCTCTTCTGTTTATTTTTTCAAGGGACTGAAATATTTTGAGACCTCCTTTTGCAGCAGCGTTTCAGGGTGGGATACCTTCAAGTTAGAGACAGTGTGTAGTGACTTTGCCTCTCTGCCTGTTTCCTTTATTAGGGTCTTTGAATAAAAAGGAGAGCAGCTTAGTGCTAAATTTAGCTGTCTTTAAACCTCCCAAGACCTCTGCTAGCAAGAAGACACCTAGCAAACATGAGACACCACAATTCCTCTCAAACTTTTTTGTTAGTTTATATGCTTGCTTCAGAGCACTATCATCATTAGACGCTTCCAACTTCAAGTTCTCTTCAAGGACCACTATGAATGCTGCAAGATGTTCCCTCTCAAAAGCCATGGGGACTAGAGGAAGAAATGGGAGTGCTTTACGACACAGCCATTTTCCATGGACACCCTGAAATGTTGGAATTGTAAAATGAGTACCTAAAACTCAGAAGGTTTCATCTGTCACATAGTACCTTTAAAAAAGGATTAAAGAATACTGACAGAGGAAGCTTGACCATGATATTGCTTCATATTTTCCCCAGCTTGCATGTAGCCAAAGGGTTCTTATTTCGAACTCCTTTGCTATATCAACTTTCACAATAAATAACCTCACTTATAAAAAAAGCCTCAAACACTCTATACAGTACAGAAGTAAAGCTATATATAGCTGCCTCAGTGCACGTTATCAGCACAAGAATTTCTTCCATTCAGTGCATTATGCTCCTGATGTATACTTTCTATAAATAGACTCCACTCTGATAGACTCTCTTTACAGTTATCTTGTCATCACTGCTAAACCTGCATTTCCCGATGTCTTGACTTGGTATTTACTTCCTTTTTTTTTCCTGAAGCAATAGGTTGTTGGGTTTTTTAAATCTTGTGTGCCAAGTAGCTTTGCCTCACAGGAGTCTGTCTATGCATAACAGGAGGCAGGAAGAGCTTTATAACATACAATTTTCAATCATGATTAAACCAGGAGAGACAACAGAATACACAAACAGTAGGTAACATTAAGCTTGCTCAGGTCCTTCAAAAGGTAAAAGCCTCTAATTACTTAAAGAAGTGTTGGCATTGGCTTATGCTCAGGGGATTTTTGTACCATTCCACTATTCTAAAACAGTATCACAATTTACTGTTCATTTTTGGGTAATAGGGCATTCTCTTTTCTCCAGAGGCATATTTTTGGACGTAATATGTAATAAGGAAGTGTTAAAACCTGACTCTGCATGATTCTGCAGCAGGATTATGGTTCAGTGAATCCTAGACCTTATTAAAATGTAATAGTTTTCTGCAATACAAAATTAATATCATAAAAGGGATCCAATTCTGTTTGCAAAATGTTTTTATAGCAGTTTAAGAAAATAAGATAATTCAACTAGCTTAAAAAGGCAACAGAATGACATTCACAAAACCTAAAAATTTATAATATCGCCATCTTGATGAAGCGCAATGTCATACTGAACTTGCTTACTGTTATCATCATCACAATATGAATCTACTCCTTGCATTTTATTTAGAACTCACAGAACTAATTTAGTTTCATGAGAAAACTGAACCATTTGACTTTCAAGTTTAGGTAAGCAGGAGGCTTTCCTGAACCTATTACACATACACACAGCTGCTGAGCAGGGTGTCATCCTGAGAATAACTATGACTCAGAGACTTTATTCTATTAAAGCGTAGCTGAGTAATTTGGCTGAAAACAAACTGAATTTTGCAGGAGTTTCTCCTTATGAGTTGTTACTTCTTAAGGAAATAAAGCAAGTTCTGAGGATCAGCCTCCTAACCTTCTTCCAGACTCAATCCAGGCACACATAAACCCATGACCTCCATCAAGCATTCTCCTTCAGCAGCCCACACTGAGCTTTATTTGATCCCGTGATCACAAAAGCCCTAGAATATGAAGATAAGTGCAAACACTGCCAAAAAAACTGCATAAACTGTTTAAAAACACCCTTCAATAGCACGCTTTCTTGCCATACTACATTCCCTTTGCCCCGAAAATTTGCTGTGCACAGTTCAGAGAGAGCAGCAGCCAAAGATAACACAAATATCTGTGCCGGTGCTTTTAAGGACAGCATTCAAGTCAGAACACCCTAAAAAATGGTGCCAGAAACTGCTGTCCTACTTATTCTGACAACCTCTACCTTGCAAAAGCCATTTAATGAGAGAAAGCTGTCAAAAATGTGGCCATTTTATATAAAGATCAGAGGTGAACATGTAAATACTCTATCTCATCATTAGAGAAGGGTTATGATGTCTTTGATCATTTCTGACAGAGAGTCTGGATTTGTGTCAGATATACCAATTTAGGTGTAGGGTCAGACTCAAAGACAAGAAGCAGGACAGGGGCTTAGGGAGGTCATTAGTTCTCCTTAGACAGCATTGTGCCCTATGGCTCAAAGGCTCCCAAGGAGCAGGCTGTTGGACAGATGCTAATGAACTGGAGGTGGCAGACTGGTGTGATATAACAGGTAAGGAAGGATGAGCAGTACCAAAGGAGATAAGGCAGCAGGAGGAGAGAGGAAATTCAAGTGACAAGCAGAGAATCCAGAGAGGACAAGTTCTGAACTTTGACCATGACCACAGATGAGGGAAAAAATGCAAGCAGCAATAGAAAAAGAAACAATGTGAAAGCTGTCTTTGTCTAAGCATAAGAGGAAGTAAAATCCAGAAATTAAAAGGTAGAAAAGGAGGAATTAGAGGAGTTACTGCCTATCTCTGGAGAAAAAAAAAAAAAAAGAAGTGCAGAAGATAAGCAAATGGAAAAAAATCAAAATGCATGAAAAGAAGAATCAGTGCGCTACTCCCTGGCCCAGGGCTGAGAAGAAAAGCTATCGCAAGTAGCATTCCACAGGCATCATGAGCAAGTAGAAAACTCCTTCAGATGGAGAACGCATGCTGGAAACCCCTGCAAAGAGACAGGGGTTAACCTGAATGTAAATGTTGTCCACAAAACATTTATGTGAGCACACTAGAATTTCCAGGAAAAAAAAGTCCTCTTCAAAGAATTGCTAAAAGAAAATAAAGCCTGGGCAGTATTTTTTTGCAGCAGTGTAGCAGCTGAAAATAAAATAGAAAAAGATCTTGTCTCCAAAATCTTGTTAATTACCTGCAACCTGCTTGATGAGGAACAGGGAAAATAAAAGGGGGAAGAGGCTCCTTCATTTCAACTAAAAGATTGTAATTTGAGGACAAAGGGATATTTTGTTCTTATGGAGATCTACCTCAGTCATACTGATAGCTTTCAAACAATACAAAACTGTTCCCATCCTCTTAAAATTTAAAATTCATACAGAACAAAAGAAATAAGTCCAAGCCTTAGCTTGAGAGGTAAAACACAATCTAACCTACCTGTAAGCAGAATAGATACAGAAAGAAGTTATAGATTGAATAATTTCAACTTTGATCTTTAATTCAAACCAACAGACTACAGACAAAATTAGAAAGTTGTGAATAAGGAAAAAAATGCTTAAGTACATGCTTCATTTCAAAGACTTTTAAAGTGTTCTTCAGCAAGTTGAGAAAATCATTCAAGAGACTTCACTATTAGAAACCTCACTGTTGAAAAGTGGATTTAATTTTTCTGTGACTGACAAGACTACACACCATCCCTGGACACATTTAAGAGTTGTTTAGATGTGGTATTGGGGGATATGGTGAAGGGGAGAACTTTATAGAGTAGAGTTGATGGTTGGACTCAATGATCCCAAGGTTTTGGGATGTCTGTGGGAAGCAGAGTCCTAGATCTATTCCAGAGGGAGGGAAAAAAAGGAAGGAGAAGAGGCTGTCTGAAAACATTCAAAAGATACACTGCCAGAAAAATCATATAGCCTGTAAGCTCCAGATCTGGATGTTTTGCTCAAACATGTGCAATATTGATTCTTAACCATAAGAATATTTGATTCTTCTAAGCCAAGGAATTGAGAAGGATACAGAATATATCTGTCCATGTCCAAAGCAACAAGCTGCAATGCATAAAGTTCCTTGCTCCATGAAGTCTGCAAGAGGGTATTCTGCAAGTTATTTCCAGTCTTATCTAGACTTCAGCCTGAGAAGCTCATGATGACATAGAGAGACTATTATAAATTTTCAGAAAGATAAATGGAAGCTCACAGGAAGGAAGAGATTTTCCTAACATCACAGAGCTGCTGTATGGCAAGAAACCAAGATTTTCTGCATTGCAGCCAAGTACCCTGCTTTGAAACCGCACTGCTTGACAAGAATAGGATTCCTTTGTTGTTTAGACAGTCTCAGCCTTACATTAAGTCCCTTATACCCATCACAAGGCTCCCATGGCTTCCAGATTAGAATTGAAGTTGTGAATGTAAATCGAAATTTTGCCAAATGTATTATTGCTATAAATGAACCACATTTTTTTTCAAAGGTTAAGCATGAAGGGGTTTTGCTATGGATTCACAGCCTTAGGAGACCACTTTCTCCACAGTGCATGTCTCGGTACAGAATGACTATTACAGGGTTATGTGCAGTCCCTTCACTGCTGCAGTAAGGTTTCCCTCTGCTTATTGACAGCTCCCAGAAAAGAACACATTTATTTACATAGCTATTTAAAGACTATTTTAGAGACTCAAAATTGAACCTAAAGAATTCTTAAAAGCGTCACAAATACTACAGATGTACTTTTCTCTCCAATCTGCTGTTTAAACTCATGTCTTTAAGTATCCATCAAGCCCCCCTCTACCCACAAACAGCCTTGAGAAAATCGTGGAAAGCACGCCGAGTCCACTCTTGGCATAGCTCCACAGTCCATTGGAAGTGCACCAGGGATTAATCTAACCCCTGGCTTTAGTGTAACATAGCGCTTAACTGCATTCATCTTAGCAAACTTCCAATTAAATTATAATGAATGCTGTTAGAAAGTGTGTGTTTGGTTGGGGGTGTTATTTCTTTTGTTCCTTTTTAATAAAAGCATTCTAAATATTCATTACCACCCACACCGCCACTCTCTATTCTCACAGAACGAAGAAAGAAATTGCTTGGATATTTTCTATAGACAGTCCACGTTGCTGAACCGTCATTTAACCTAAAGCAATGCTAAAAATTTTTTTTCAACTAATGATGCTGTTTCAAACAAGACACGTTATGGAGAATAACAAGCACATAGTGGTGGACCTGGTAAGCAGTTAAATCCAATTAAGTTATTGATGTCTAGTATCAATGAAATTATTGATGTTTATTCTGGGGGTTACAGAGTTGGTGAAACTTAGCCCATGAGAGACAGCACCACTTATTTGCTTTGTCATAGCAGTGTCCTATCTCCCTATTAGAAATATCAACAAATCCCTACAGTTTATTAGGAGCTGTAAAAGTAGCAGGTAAAACAAGGATTGGAAAGATGAATGGATGACTTATCCACCTTTTTATTTTCCAGTCTGAGAAAGGAGCTATGGAAAATGAAAAGGAACAGAAATCAAACAAATCAACATTTACTGACTGTCTGTGAAGCACACAGGAGAGGAACACCTTTAATCCTAGGGAACTGTCATTGGCAAGGGGGTTGTGTGTGGAATATCCTACCGAACATTTGCAAAGATCAGCTGCCTTTGTTGTAAAAAAGTCTTTGACCACAAATAGGCTCCCCAGGATCCTGTTCTTAGGACACAGCCTTTTCAGGGCTTGACTCTTTACTGAGACAGCTGCAGTTTGCGTTTCAGTGCCAGAAAAGAGACTGAAATGCAGCACGTATTGAGAGGTGGAGCAGGATTCACAGTTACTAAGAGGGGGCAGGAACAATCCTGTACAGTTTGTGTCTCCTACTATCTTCATTTTGACTCCTGGTGGCTGCAAAAAAACCCCAATTTCACTGGCTCTCTTTGGTAAATTTCTGAGCAGTAAAAACACTCTTCTCACTGTCCTCACATGAGCTAGGACAGCCAAATCCTATTTGTCATGCTTTAACCCCAGCCAGCAACTAGAACCATGCAGCCGCTCACGCACAGGCACCCCTTCCCCCCACAGAATTGTGAAGATGGGGGAGAGAAAAGAAGGAGGGGAAAGAGGGGGAAAAAAACCCCACACATGGGTTGAAATAAAGACAGTTTAATAGAAACAGTAACAGAAAAGAAAAAATAACAATAATAGTAACAATAATAATAATGACTCAAGTCACTCTCACTGCCCCATGAATTGTCACCTTCCTGAGCAGTGATTGCTGATTCCTGCCTGCCAGCTCACCCCCATTTATATACTGAGCATGGCGTCTATGGTATGGAATATTTGATTGGTCATTCCATCCTTCTTTCTATGCTTCTATGGGAAACTCAAAAAAGTCCTTGAATAGTGTAAACATCACTTAGCAACAACTAAGAACAATAGGTATTATTGACATTCCCTTCACAGCAATCACTACAAAGAAAATAACCTTTTTCCCAGCTGAACCAGGATACTATTTAAAACAGTTCTCTGGATATGCTAAAAAGAAAGATTAAATTAAAAAAAAAAAAAAAACAAAACCAAAAAACCAAACAACCCCACAAAAAAAAAGAAACAAACCACACCAACCCCCCACCCCAAAACACACAGAAAAACAAAAGTTAACTCAGCCTATCTGACAGATAGCAGTGGGGCTAACCCAGCCTGCCTGACATTCAGTGCCTGAGGGGTGTAGGACACCAGCACAGAGAGTCAGGTTTCTTTCTGTATTCCTCTGAATAACTTCCATCTGTCTAATCCAGGCAGCTCCTTTTGTTCATTGACCAAATATGGGAACACACAGGCAAAGACCCAGTCCTCTTAGGACAGGAACCTGTTAGAACATCACTTGCAAAGAAGCAAGTAAATTATGTCTGCCTCCAGCCAGGTGCTAAGCTATTATTCTCATACCTGCTGCTCACTTTTTGCATGAGCGCCGATATGGCAGAGCGCTCGCCTAGGAAAGCCTCAGCCCCAGCCCTCAAATGCCAGTGAGCCTGATGTGATGGAGCCCCTGCCTCCCACAGGCATCCTCCCCACTTCTTTTATGAACCTGCAAGAGATGCCCACCACAGCTTCAGGGTTGTCACCCCTCAGATCAGTGTAAGGGATGAGGAGAATTGTTGACCTATTGATAAGATTTTTCTTGTTGTTGCGTTTGTTTTCAAACCCAGGCATGGTCCAGTGTAAAATACATACCCATTCCTGGAAGCTATCTTTGAAATCCCAGTCATGCTCCCGCTCAGCCCAGAATCTTAGATGCCAAGGACCCAGAAATGTTATCAGAAGTGCAGGTGGGGAGACACAGCTTCATCCTGATGACAGGATCCTCACTAGCAGACCTCCATCCTACTCAGCCAGAGAGGGGAGCAGGGTGAGACCATTGGTGCTGCCTGTGCTCATATTGAGCACTCTGCCTGTCCACAATCTGTGGCTACCACAGACATATGTCTTTGTGCCTGTTAGAAATACATCTTCCACCTCGTTGCTCGTTGAATCTGGGGACAAGGAGGCTCAGACCATTGTCACCAGCATCACATGTTTTCTTTTAACACTTTCCAGACCTTGCAAGGTCAGCCTACACTTTACAAACACCCAAGCACTTTACAAATTGCACTTGGGGACACATGCCATGTATTACATCCATTTCTTTTCTTTCCTGTTGACATCCACTGCTCCGTCCTCCCCAGCAAACAAGTCTCAGCACTCAGCCCAGACCTCAGCAACCTGCTTCCCCATCCTACCAGCCCTTGCTGCACTGCTCTTCACTTGCCAGTGGCTGAATAGGACTCTGACAACACGGATACGCTATGCGTGATTTTTTTTTTGGAGTCTTGGAATGTTGTTAGGAAGCGTGGGTTTATGTAACTTACTTTTAAGATTAAAATATCTTTTATGATACATTTTAAGAGCAATGTTTACAGAAAGCTGAGAGATTTTAATGACAGTCTCTACAGAGCACAGGAAGTTACATTGGTCTTCACTTAGCTCAAGAAGGCTACACTATGATTAGTTACATCACAGAAAAACAAAATTGTAATTTAACTGTTCATTCACTACATCACACTTATAATTAGTCACCGTATTTTGGCATAAATTCCAGGCGTGAAGAAATGTTGCAGTACTTAAATAGAGCACTAGAAGCGAACTTTTAAAATCCTTTTTCTTCTTTTTGGAAGGTATAATGACTGTCACATTCTACAGAAACAGAGCTGTAGTATTTACCAGTTGATAGCAGAGTACAATTAAAAAGTAGGAGGGAAGAAATTTTAAACAGAAATTATGTTGTACATTAATGTTTCTGACCACCATTCACTGCTCAGGTCTTCTCTCTCCAGTAGCCGTATCTATTGGAATGTCCCATAGAGCTTCATGTATTCACACATGGGAGTAAACTTAAAAGAGACATGAGACATCTCCAATCATTCACTTAACATAACCATACAGACCAACTATTTAGAAAAAGAATTTTTGAACAGGCATCTAACTCTTCTGGAGAACAGAGATACTGCATCAAGAGGGACATTCCTTGGTTTATAATTTAGCTTCTACCACTTCTCAGGGAAAAAAAAAAAAAAAAAAAGAAATCACATCTTTAGCTTGAAAGGAAAATAATCTTCCTGGACAAAACAGATTTCCAGGACCAGGATCCCTACTCTTCAAAACAAACAAACAAACCCCACGAATTAAAAAAACATACACAAAACAAAACCAACAAAAATAAAACAAACAAACAACCACAGCCACTGTCCTCACGATTCCTGGGTAAAACAACCTCAGCTGGAGGACGAGAAAACAGCAGCTGACCTGTTCTTTTTCAAGCTACAAAACTGAACCACTGATGGCAGAGACTATTTTTCAGGAGTAAGCCTAAGTGCCCAGAGTTACTTTTTTATTTTGGTCATTTGTTCTATGACTCATTCTCCCAAGACATCAAGAAGACTTCTGTAGCAGGAATGTGGAAAAATAACACCCCTCAGTTTCCCTCAGACCTTCGTTGCATTAATACAGGCCTTCACAGCTGAACATCCTGGCATAGTTCACAGATCCACTACTACACCAGCATGGGAGTTCGTGAAGACCACCCTCAGGTCCCTCCAAGCCTTTTAGTATATTACGATGGAATCTACCCAATTTCTGGCAGGCCTGGATCTCAGTAAAGGTTCAGTGACCTCAGCCATGGCAAGATGTGAAAGAAGCAGCATTTTAAATAGATTAATTTATTAGCTCTAGTAGCAAATTCTTAACATCTGTAATAGTTCACAACAACAGGTCGCAGCAGCCTGAGAACCTTAATCTCCCTCTCCCACCCCCATTCCCCCATCACCACCTTTAAATCACAGAATCATAGAACAGTTTGGGTTGACAGGGACCTTAAAGATCACCTAGTTCCAACCCCCTGCCATGGGCAGGGACACCTCCCAGTAGACCAGGTTGCTCAAAGACCTATCCAGCCTGGCCTTGAACACCTCCAGGGATGGAGCATCAACAATTTTTCTGGGCAACCTGTTCCAGTGCCTCACCACTCTCAGAATAAACAATTTCTTCCTAATATCTAATCTAAATCTCCCCTCTTTCAGTTTAAAACCCCTTGCCCTATTGCTCCACCCCCTGATAAAAGAGTCCCTTCCCATCTTTCCTGTAGCTCCCTTTAAGTAGTGGAAAGCCGTTATAAGATCTCCCTGGAGCCTTCTCTTCTCCAGGCTGAACAACCCCAACTTGCAAAAGTACTCTTGAAGTACAGACAGCAAAAGGCAGATAAAAATCATTCAAGTTATAAATATCATAAATGTAATAACTAATCAGTCACAACTCTTTCAATGCTTGACTCAAATTCTTTTCTAGATTTAAACACAGGAAGTATCACCTCAGGTAAGGTAGGAAGCCACAATCACAGAATCACAGAATTATCTAGGCTGGAAGAGATCCTCAGGATCATCGAGTCCAGCCATCCACCCTACTCTAAAGTACTCCCCTACACCATATCCCCCAATGGTAGAGAACAGCCACATACCCAATTAGAAAAAAAAAAATATTTGGAAAACAAGTCTACTGTACTGCTACTTTTGTAGCTACTCATCCATATCCCACTTCAATGAGTTATTAAAATTAGCCAGACCATTCAGTCACTGGAAAAGCATGGTTTAAGCTAGGAACATGGGCAACTGCAAAAGAGGAAATTTTTATAGCCCTGTATTTAGTTTGAGTACCTAGAATTTCAACAGTCCTTCTTTATTTTAGAAGTTCCAGAGCCTTTACCCCTCAAGAGGACATTACTGAGTTAACCTTGGACAAAAGTGATAGATTTAAAGGTTACTTTTCACAAAAACAAACAAACAAAAAAGGCAAGGAAATAGCAAATCTGTTTTCCTCTCCTTCTACAGACACATGAAACACACACGTAATGTCACCCCAAATCCTGAGCAAATGGATGTTTAAAGCCATTCTAATGAAAGAAAATAAAAATAAATGTCAACCAACAGAAAATATCTATTTTGCCTTTTAGGTGCACTTGATGCTTTGCTTCGTCTTCCGCACAAATTCTGAATAAGTGATCAAAAGGCAAGGATTATTTTCTTTAATCACCAGTTCTTTCCTGTTGGCAGTAGTTCTGCTCTACAGGATTTCAGAGAGTTTCTTTCATGCAGGCGTGGATTTACTGAGGACGACGACAGATCCATCCCCTTCCCTCACCCCTACTTGCACATGGATGCTTCTGTGCCACAGTCAAACCACGGCCGTCCTCACTCACCCCATTTCATCCAGAGTCAGAAGCAGCTGTACACCTTTCACAGAAAAACTAACACACCCCACTGGAGAGTAACAGAGCGTTACCTCTGTATCCTTAACAGTTAAATCCATCCTGGACATCAGGAGCAATAACTTAACCGATTGCCATGGAGCTCTCACATTTATCCTCACAAGAGGTTTGGCCTCTGGTATTTGTTTAAGACCTGAGCCATGAGAACTCTTTTATGTATTTAATCTACCTCAATGTCATTTAGGCATGAATCACCTCCTCAGTATCTACAAATCTTAATGCCCTTCTTTTTTAAATAAAAAAAAAAAAAAACCCAACACCAAACTAAAACACACACACACCAAAAAATAAAACAAAAGCTTCATACCTGATGTTCAGGTTTTATTAGAAAGTGTTTTTGGAAAGGAAGCTGATGTTCAGAGGGTTTTTCTCAATTAAACTAATTGCACGCAGGAGGGATTATGGTTCTCTTAACCAGTTTCTATGAAAGTTTCCAATTCAGATTTGTACCACGTTTCTGATATTCACATATTGTAAAACATCATTTAAGTTTGCAGGTAACTTTAGTTCAGGAAAAAGGAGAGCGGAGGCATGATGAAATTGGGCCCCTTTTACAAGAAACAGAGAAAAAAGTGATCAATCTTGTTACAGCAGCTGAAAAAGGCAGAGATTTGTCCTTAATTCAGGTTTTTTTTGTTTTGGGATTTGGTTTGTTGGCGCTTTTTCTGGAAAAGTGACACAGGTCCATTTTTCTAGGAAGCTGCATATTAGGGTAGCCCTGTCATCTGCTGCGTCCTGCCTGCCAATTGTCTCTGCTGCCTGGCAGAACAGCTGCTCCCGAGCAGCAGCTCCCGTTTGGTCCGTCGGGCTGTCACCCACCACAAACTGTCACCTGTCATTTTGTCACAGCAGTGGCTGGCACTGGTGCCTGGCACCGGTACGTGCTGGATTCTCACTAACCGCAGGCGTGGGTCAGGAGGGGTGCAGGAGGAGAGACAGCAATCAATGCTGCAGCTGCTCTTGCTGCCACCCCATGACCACAGCAGCTTCATAGGTGACAGACCCAGCTCACGAAGCACAGCCTTCCTCATAGCAGCGACAGGCCTTGAGGTCATCATCTTTAGCCAGGTCTTCTCCAGGTAACAGAACCCTCTGCAAGTGTTCAAGTAGTTTTGCGTTCTCTGACCACCGACATTTTATTTCCATATTTATAACAATACTTCTGGAGATACTGATTATAACAGTAATCATAAATAGTTAAGTAAAGATGCTTTAAATCACCTACAAGCAATGCCAGCATTTCCCACATTGGCTCTACTGGGAAAAGATTACAGAAGAAGCTTGTATTTGTTTTCTGTAAAACTAACTTTTTAATCTTTGCAGTTTTTCACCCATACTTTAGATTATAATAAAGCAAGTATTTTCAAGGTAGGTTAAATCATGCTTTGTGATGTTCTCATTTTTTGCAAGCTGTCTACATTTTCAGCTGACTCCTGTGGCTCAGTTGTACAGCCTGGCTCCTTATCTCAGAAATATATAATTAAGCTTCACTGATCTCTGTGAAAGCTTAAACATCAATGCTTGGTTGAAGACATTTATGGACATTATATACTGAATAAATCTGGATATGTAACATTTATTATCTGAAAGTAACTCTTACTTCTCTGAAGTACAAGGTAAAACAATCTTGTTCACTCTTTCTCCTGCAATTTTTGGAAAAGCTCGGCCATATCTGATCTGTTTAAGAGCTGTAAAAAAGTTTATCTGTATTGTTTTCAGAAAGTAATTCTTATCTCCCTCACAACTCTCTCCAGAGGAAGATGTTTATGTACACTCATTTCCTTCATACAATTAATTCATAAAATATATATATGTACCAGAGCCCAAATTCCTCCACGTTGAGGGAAAAAAAGGCATGCTACAATTTATTTTTCCTTAGTTCCAAGGTCCTTTCCAGACAGCACTTACCCCAAAGGCATTCTCGTTTGGCTGTACACTTCATTTTCTGCAGCTTCTCTGTGCCACTTGTGATCAAAACAAAGCCTGCACAGGTCTGTTTCTGGCCAGGATTTCAGTCCCCTATGTTTAACAACATATTTCTATGATTTAGAACAAAGTAACTGAAACTACCAAAAAAAGGGTTTAATGGCTTCTGAGAAGTCATGACACCTATCACCTTGGGTGAGGTTTTACTGAGCCCACAAAGAACTGACAAAGCTGATCCTACGTGCATCAGCTGCCATAGATTTTGAGGAGATTTCTTCCAGGCAGTCCCATTTAGGATACTACCAACCTTCTTCACATGGCTTTTGATGGATTATCATTATTTGGCAGTCTGCAAGTAATAACCACTCAAAAACCAATTTTGAGACAAGACTGAGAATCTGGAACAAAATTTAAAAAAAAACCCACAACACACAGTGGAAGGACTGATGGGTAACTTATAACTGAGACATTTTCCCTCAAACAATGAGTCAGTCTCAGCAAGCATAAAGCTTTTCTTTTTCCACAAAGTTTTTTTTTATTTTGCTTATTCTCTGAAATGGAAAAATGTTATATCTACTATTGCTCCAATATTTCAGAAAGCTTTTGTACCTCTTAGCATAAATATAACTAAATAAATTAGATCTCCAATTTGCCAGCAGCAGTTCCGAATTTTTGTTGTTGATTGACAAAAATCACAAGAAAATAACGGTTTTGCTCAAAAGGATTGATTAAAGGCTCTAAAGATTTTTTTTGCTCTTTGGGGGGGGGAGGAGGCAGTTTGCTTGTTTTCAAGTGTTCCTAAAGGCAACACAAGTTGTTTAAGAAGGTGGTGTTGAAGTTTCAGATGAAGATGAAACACGTGGTGCAGCTGAAGGTTTTGGAAAGCAAGTAACACGTGCTTCCTCTCTCCTTGCTCCTGCAGGAAGGCAGCGTGTGACAATTTCCCAAGGGCTGACAAGCTCTAAAGAGGGATGGTTCTGTTGAATCTGCAAGGACTGACAAACTCAGGCCACGAGGTTCTGCTCAATGTGTTAGGAGCACATACTAGCATCAGCAATGGGGATGTGCAAACCAGACCACACAGAGACGAAGCCATGAGGATACCTGCTGGAACCAAGGGCTCTGCAAGAAGCTGCTGGGCAGCCCCTGGGCCATCAACACACCATTCCTCCTCTGAGCATCCAGCTGGGGTTGCCCCATCAGCTGTGGCTCCACCAATGGTACTGTGAGTGAGTATGTAAGCAAACTATATGAGCAAGTAAGCACACACTTTCTTTGAAGTTACCTACTAATTGCCATCTAATGAATAAAGGCATTCTAAATAATGCTGGTAATCTGCATCTTACACACACACACCAGGGAAAAGGCAATTCCTAGTGTACACAGCAATAAAACATTGATATCTTTATACGGAGAAAACATGATCAGATATTTGCCACTGATGATTTTATTAACTCAATTATAAACTTATTTACCTAGAGACCTCTATGTCAATGTAGCACATGTATTTAGTATCCAAAAATACTTTGTTAAGCAATGATTATTGCTAATACACTGCACCCTAAGACCTCACTGCTTTCAAGTACTCTGCGCTCCCCATTGCACAAGCACACACTACCTGTTCTTACCATTTTCTTTTTCCCAACTTTAAGCCAGCAATGATTTTATGCTTCCACAACAAAGCATCCATTCAAAACAGAAAAAAAAATAAATCCGACCAAGTTCAAATTTTCAGATTCAGGGAACTCCATTTGAAACTATCTGCATAACTGGATACTTCCACATTTACAGTTACTGTTATATGCATTGACATCATACTAATTTGTTTCACAGCTGCTATCTGATTGTAGGAAATTTACACTACATCTAAGATTTACGTATGACACAGAGCTAAGTGAAGACCATCTCATTTAGCACTTCCAATCAAATTCAAAAGAAAATACAACAGGCAACCTGCTTTCCATAGACCCATGCTGATTGGCATTACCTTTGCTAACATTACTCTCTGATTGCATCCTGTATCAGTCTCAATCATCTTGCCTGGTGTCAGTGTCCAGGCAACCAGCCCAGTTACCTAGGTTATTTTGTCTATTCTGTTTAAGTGCTGAAGAGATCTTAGCTTTTCTTCCCATTTCCTGGAACTTCCCCAGACTTACAATGTTCTTATTTACAAGAAAATCACAACCAGTATTAATTTTTGTACTAGTTCTTAGTAGAATTGCTGTGTGAACATTCAGAGAAATTTTAATAATAGTGGTTCAAAAGCTTTCGCAGCCTCATGAAGATCTGTTTGGGATACATTAACATGCATCTACTCTTCCCACTGAATAGTAGAAATATGAATATTACAGATGCAACAAACTGGTAAACATGGCTGTGGCAGCTTATTGTGTTATTATCTGCAGCTGTTCATCCCATACTCCGCTCCTTGCAGTTACTGTCCTCATACCAGGAATGACAAAAGAGAATAAGCACTCAGGCTCCAGCTGTCCCAGTTTGTAGCACAGTTTCTTAGCCAGAGACCCCCCCCAGTCAGCATCAATTTGCACCAAAGCGCAACAGCTGAGTCACAAGCACACAAGTTCCCCCTATTTCACTGGGGAGGTTGTGGGCATTGCTGAAGGAACACACTGTACTATTATAGCTGCTTATTTTACCAGACATTTGTAAGAGGTCTAAGAGGAGAAAAGGTGCTTTGAAACTACTAGCTGCTAAATATGGTCAAAAAGGTTTTTTTGCCCACTTTTTCTCCCTGGAATTCATCCTACTGGTTGTAGTATGTTCTGTTCAGAGCTGGATGTTCTGTTCTTTTAGGTTTGTTTTACAGGAAAAGCTATCAGTGAAACTGGGGGTTTTTTCCTATGAAAATTAAAGCCTCAAAACACTTTGACTTTAACGATGCAGACTTCAAAATATTAAGAAAAATTCTGGGATTTTTTTTGGTCCTATATTATCTTAAGGAATTAACACAAGAAAGTCAAAATGCAGAACTCTTATACTAGATAGCTTAACACTTAACCTGTTAATATTAGAATTTAGAGTTAGATTTAGAAATTTAATTTAGAAAGGGGCTATTCAAATAACCAAAGCCTTTGAGATGAGAAAAAAAAAATTTACTGGCAACATAGTAAAGCAAACAAAGGCAACTGGAATTCTTCAACACCTTACTCAAAGACCTATTGGTGATACACTCAAAGAGGTACTTAGAAGGATGGCAGTTTTGTTTCCTATTCTTACTCAAATCACTTAATACAAGTAAAAGATTGTGTAGTGCTACCAGAAATGTCATTTTTCAAAGAGCTCCATATTCAACCTTGCCCTGCACAGGTAAACTGTGTGTTAAAAAAAACAAACACCATTCTTCTGACTTGAAAAAGAGTGTCACTAAACAAAATTTGTACAAAATTTGTGGCAGGCTGCCAAAAAGCCCTGGCAAAGATATTTTTTTTTCTGCTTGTAAAACTTATTTTTCAGTGACAGATAAAACCACATGAAAGAAAGAAAAATGAATATAAGCTAGAGATAGACCATCACAGTCTAACTCTATTATTTTGTGATTTCTAGCACCTGTATTCTCTTGGACAAGCAGTGGACTTGGCAGTGTTAGGCTTACAGTTGGACTCAATGACCTTAAAGGTCTTTTCCAAGCTAAATGATTCTATGGCTACTCTCCTGAGGAAACTACAAGTCTTCCAAAAATAATTTCTGCATGATATACCTGCTGACCTCCACCCTTACAACACACCCACAATCCTCAGAGAGAATGGGGGTACCAGTTCACATGGCTGAAAAGAAGGCACAGCCACCAGAGCACAGCAACCTCTTCAATACACCGCAAACTCTTCGAGTTCCCTCTTCCAATAGCTCTCTAAAGTTCCTAAAGCAGTTTGAGGACCATATAAGAAAACAAAAAATACTTTTGCAGCAGACAACCTTTCTAATGTTTGTTTAGAGCATTTAAATTTGTCTTGAGAAATCACTGTACATGTCTAAGGCAAAGAAGGTATTAGAAGAAAGGCAAAATACAATTCAGAATCACTTTACATTGCAGTAAATCACTTGATTTCCTCTCCTCCTTTCTCCAAGAACAAAGATTTATACAAGTTTTGGCTAACATATGCTGGGACTTTAAATAACATACCAAGGTGGATGAGCCATAATGATAATTTAGTGGCTTAAGCATTGATCTAAGTAACGTTCTACTGATTTCTGAACTTGCCAGTAAGTTTGGTGACTTGAATCAGAGCTAATTTTCTAAGAGGCCAAAGCCTGCACAAGTACTAGGGAAAAATAAAGCAGTCACAGTGTTTTCTTCACTGTGTCATTCATGCAGGAAATGTTTTTGAAACATAAGGGTGTAGCCCCCGAGCACCGAGTAGGGAACAAAAAGGTTTAGAAGCCATTGTGCATAACTAGCATCTGCAGAACCTGTAGAGAGGATCCAGGAATTACTCCTTGATGGGCAAGATGCAGCAGCCCTGCCCTTAGAGCAGATTTCTTTGCATGAAACAACAGATGCCTGTCTCTCCTGTGCACTTACGTGCAATGAAAGAGGAATAAGCCATTTCATCCTATTCTCTTCTGTCTCATGGGACAAAAAGGAAGAACTGTCAAATCACAAGTGCTATTGCAGCAGTATGACATCATTTTTCCTCTGAAGTATCAAATAAAAACTAGCAACAGCCAAAAATTGAGAACAGAATTCAACAAAACAAAATTACAGGAAAGTTTTTCTAATATTTTTTTTCCAAGCCAAAAAAAAAAGGAAAAAACAATCAGAATACAAAATACATAGTTAGAGGTGTTCGTTTTAGGAAGCTTGTTATAAGAGGTACAACACTTCAGACTGAATATTTAGGAACCAGTTTCATTCTTTCCTCCCCACCTGCCTCAGTCCCTGCTTTTGGGGGAGGAGGCACAAAAGAACAAAATATAACTCTTCTACAATTTTCTTATCCAGAGAAGATAAGAATAATACTATTTTTTCCTTTTAACTGAAAGAGGGAAAAATGTTCAGTATATATGAACTTAAAACCTAAGGCAGTTAGTGACATCACCCAAAACATTATTCTTGGTGAGAGATGTCTGGTGCTACAAGGACAAAATTAAAATAATTAAGGAACATTACAGCTGAATTTCTGCAACCTCATCTAAAGAATCCTCTGCAATCACCTTTTACTCATGTGTTTACCTTTTCCTCATCATTACTAGCAAAAAAGAAGTCTGAGAACCTTCTGTTCTGTATACAGTTATTCATAGAAGGCTCACTGTTTTCCTGATATGAATGATTTCAACAGTTTATAAAAAGCCATAATGTGGCCATTTGGTTCAAGAATTACAGCGCATTTTCTTAAGCTGAATAACCAGTACCCAAATCTCCTGAACACAGGCACTAAATAATGAGTTGTCATGCATCCCCCATCTCCAAAGATAGCACTGAAAATCATAACGACCATCACTCTGTACAGCTGAATTCTTCATCCAGGATACCACTGAGGACAGCAGTATTGTCCGATTTTGCACCAGTCAAGCCATAAGAAGCATTTGTACCATGCTTTTCATGCACTTGCTTTTAGCTAGATTTAAAGATTAGCCCCACTCATCTTTTCACAACTTTCTTAAATCATTTGGCTTAAGATAGCATACAGCCTGTTTATAACCAGCATCACCACAAGCAGAACCAAATTCTGGACAGCACTGAAGCGCAGAGGATTTGTAACCCAGCAGTTATCACATACCTAAACTGTATCTCTCATCGATTACAACCAACATTGCTTTTCCAAATCAGAAAGGACAGGGCCAGAAACTTCTAGTTTGTTATCTGGCTGTCTTCCACCAAGCTACAAAAGCCTTTCCCAGAGAGGAAATCTGGTGTAGGGCGATGACAGAATTACACCACCATAACTGTATCGCACTTCACTGACCAGTTACTCCTAATGCCCTGCACCACCTAGAAAGGTAGCTTGCTTCGCTTTCGTTTTAACAGAAAGCAGCTACCTTTCAGCTACACACGCTCACAAAGAATACCTATGTAGGTAATTAATGCAGAACACTTGCGTATTGGAAGTTCACATAACCTTAGTGATCTATATATAGTGACAGCTTTAGATAAAGAGGGTCCCCTGCATGGTTCTGAACATCATATAATAATTCACACATCTGTGAAAATACAAAGAAGCTAGATAGAAAACCACATGAGATCCAGAGGGCAGTGCTTTGCACCACTACTGAGGGAAGGAGGTTGCAGAGAATGGGTTGCATTGAGGGAGAGTTTCAGAAACACTGGCAGCAAAAACCAGAACTTCTGAGGAAAACAAAAAAGTTTTAATAAAGTCTGTTTTGGTGCTGTTCAGCAGCTTCCTGGGTCCCAGTGGGAAAGGAGAAACAAATAAACACGAAGCTTAAGTTCCAGGCCCTTACCTCACTTGTATATCCCAGTTTCAGGGTTTATTTGCCCAATTTGAAAAACATCACAGTGAATTTTATAAAAACATCAATAAATATTCCTAGGAAGCAAGCGGAGTAGCTCCATCTTCTATCTATACAGTACCTTCTAGTAACCCTTTCAAGTATTTCTTTAAAGACATAAGAATTAGAAAAGCTTTTATTTAAAGAAAAAAGGGGGGAGAAGTAAAATTTTAATTTAAATCTAGGACTGCAACTTGAACCAAAGAAAACAAACCACAGAGATACCACAAGAATTAACAACACTGAGAATACCATCACATACCTGTTTTCATTCCATCTCAACACAAAATTATTGCAGCATTAGCTGGAATCCCACCAGAAAATGGCCAAAACAGCAGACCAAGGAAAAGCCAAAAGCTAGTTCTGCCCTACCACACTGATTACAAGTTCTCCACCCTTTCCCCCACAGAAACAGAACACCAGGAGACATTGGCAGCAACACCTGAATACAATCTCAACCTAATTGTGCAGTGGAGAAACAAGAGGGGCACGGGGGAGAAAAGCTTTTTTTTTTTCTTGTATTCATTTTCTCATCTGAGTGTTATTTTCAGTTAATGTAGCAGCTGTGACTCTTCCCAGGTGAAAGGCATTACCATATTCCCTTTCAGGCTGAGGGCAGGCTATTCAAACCCTGACACAGTGTCCCAGTGCAATTAAAGTACACATATCTAGCAGAAAAAACCTAAAAAGACTGGAGGGGAATATGGGGTTTTAGAGAAGATAAAGTAAGATCAGCTTAAAACAGCAAAAGTATGTTATAATTTCTATTTATCAGGCTGGTTGCTTTACAAAAAGACTAAGTCATGTTTGGAAAGTGACCAATAACTGCAAAAACACATGGAATAAGCAGTATTACTTTCCTTTCAGAGCTCTCATCCACCAAAGCTCTCTTAGCACTGCCTGTTCTTAGTCTCCATTTCCCTGAACAGGTACAAGGAAGAGCGACACAGCTAAAATAACGTTGTGCTCTTTTCACTGTTAGTAGTAAAACTTTTCCATCTTTTCACTGTTACTAGTAAAAGTTTTCCATTTACTCTAAAGGGTTTCCTTTTCACTGTTAGTAGTAAAACTTTTCCATTTATTCTAAAGGGTTTTTTCATCTCTTGGACATGCATCAACTCCAGACGTATACACCAATAAACATACTTTTGTTAAGGCTCTAAAACAAGGGGGTAAGTACAGTAAGTATAGCTTTGTTTGTCATTTAAAATTGTGAAAACTTAGCACTAACATCTGTCTTTAAGAATACAAAAAAGTATACTTACAGGGAATATATTTTCTGAGAATATAACCTTATCCAGCAATTAGTGAATGAGTAATTCAAGTACAAAACCAATTTCATACCAATTTTGGTATTTGAATTAAAGCATGTAGTTTTGAAGAAGAGTGAAAGTAATTAAGAGTAAAATAAAAAGGGAGGTGGTTAGACCCAGCATTAAGTATTGCAGCTAGTCCTTAAGTTTATTTAACTATAGATTTCTAAAAGAAACTTAGAAAAAGTTGATTGAAAAGCTAAAAGTAATGAAGCATCATTGCAGTTACATGTAAAACAAAATGGGTATTAACTAAAATAGAAATAGATTCCTAATGTTGTCTCAGGAACAGCATTTACACCTGTGAATTAATACTAATCTTAATCCACTGCATCTGTTGAGGCTGCTTACTGTGTTTGGGTAGTTAAAACCTAAAGGAAATGCAATGCAGAGATCTCAACAGCAGATGTTGCTTAAAAGTCTTTTAATGGAGATGAAACAAGCAAAAAAAATCCAGCAGCTTTCACTGGGTTTCTGGGGTTTCTTTATTTTTTCCTTTGGGGAAATTAGCCACAAATCATTTTGAAAAATAATCATTTTCTCCCTCTTTTTCCTGGGCACAGATGTCTGGCTTATACAATTCACAAACAAAATATGCATTAGAGTACTAGACAAAGCAGATGCGTTCTTCACAAAGCAAGGTCAATGAGGGCCTCACATGTCCTACAGTTTAACCACCCTCAAGACAGAAGCATTGGTCGCTCCAGCATAAGCTCAATTACTTCATTACTTCATTATTTCAGTATCCAGTTTAACCACTCAAATCCAACCTATTTTATTCAACTTCATCATTGTGTTTAGTCCAAAAGCGACAGTAAGTAGGGAGAAATGTATTCAGCACCATCTGCAATTAAGTTCCACTTGATTCACACCTAATAAAATATACACTTAAAATTATATTTTCCTGGATTTCAGTCCAATACTAGTTGCAATTAATTACACAAATAGTTATCTCAGTCTATACATAGGGTCTGTTTCCCCTTATATTAGTTATTTACTTTTGTAACTATGTGGAGGTTTTTCTGCTTTATACCTATAGAAGTGATGTTAGAGTTCGAGGTCAATACTCAATGGCAGAACTGTCATAGCCCATAGAATTAACTACTCAAAATGATCCTTAACAAACTGGCAGAGCTTCATTCAGCTTTATCAGAATCAGGAAGCCTGGGCAATGAAAAAACCATTTCTGCTGCTTCAGTTTCAAAGGCTGAAGTACCTGGAAGCAGCCGGTAACAGAAGTAATGATAATTCATAGCAAAGAGTTTAAATCTTCTTTGCCAACCTGCACACACACACACACACACACACACACTCGCTGTCCCAAGTAGAGAAGAGAAAATGTTCTGAAATTTCAGATCAGTACCCTACTATTATTGTAACCTACAACTGCTGTTTGTCTTCACTAGATCATATAAAATATCACTCTCTTTTGTTCCTTTGTGCTGAAAGTATATACCAGTAATAATGTCAATTCTGGCAATGAGAAAATTATTTCTAAGTTTTTTCTTTTGCAGACAGACATACACATATATCTACTAATTTTTGAAGAAATACCTTACATGAATGTCCTTTACTTTAAAATTTGCCTAAGGCAAACAGTGGCAAATTTTTCAGAGTTTCAAGTCTAATTTAACTTTACTTTTCCAAATTCAACACTAATCATAGAGGTAGATAGTATGAGCTGGAAATTACTGCTTTTTGCAGAAGTGGCTGGCAGCTGAATTTGGGCATTTCTGGTCATTGGGAGCTAGGATTTGCTGCCCCATGTAGCTTACTAGCCAACGGGAAGTCTCTTAGCACTTTTGAAGTAGACCTCTTGACTCATGACAATGTGGGGATTTAACTGAAAGCATCAGCGTAAGCATCTGTGAGACGCAGCAGCTTCCAGCTCTGACCAGCTCTACCGTACACAATTCAAAACTCTACCAATCCTCAGAGTTTTCAAACTCTGTACTATGTGTAGTTTTATTTTAAGACAGCGTAGTTCCAATCCCAACCCTTTTTGGAACTGACTTAACTTTCACCACCATTCATGTCTATCCACAGACAGAGGAAGGTGCAGTTCCTTCCTCAGGGATCTCAGAGCGTACATGACACACACTTAGTGTCAGATGCAGCCCATGGAGCGGAGGTCTATTTATTAAACTACTTCAAGTATCTTTAAAACTGCTTCACTGCTGAAAAACAACAGGTGCATTTGCATTTTAAGGAAGGAAGGATCTAAGTATAGGAAAGAATCAATTTGGTACACAGTAAGATGGGTTTTGTGTCAAGAATATGATGGGGAAAGGCATAAAAATAGCAGTGGGAGTAGTCACAGCATTAGACAACAGGCTAACACAAGTAAAAGAAGGAGTGAAGGGAAGCAAGGATCAGAGAGGTAAAATGGGTAAACTACCAGACTGGGTTAGCCTCATTGGCAAGAAGATACACTTAAACTTCATGGAAAAGATCAAAGAATTTAGAGATAGACATGAAAAAGAACAATGGGACATTTTTCAGTGTACAATGAGAGAATCATAGAATGGTTTAGGTTGGAAAGGACCTTAAAGATCATCTAGTTCCAACCCCCCTGGCATGGTCAGGGACACCTCCCACTAGAAACTAACGCGCTCCCTCGCTACCACAAATTCTGCAGTTGAGTTTCCCACATTTGGGGAAATCACGGGGTCAGCACACCCAGAGTGCAGGAGATGAGCCTCGCCCTGGGAAAACTACCTGCCTGAGCACAGTGTCTCCTCTGCCTTATGATTTTATTTGCATCATTTTAAGGGGAACAAAGGGATGAGGAGGTGATATAGTGGAAGATAAAGATTATTATGTTAAAACAGTTAGGGAAGAGAGGCTTTAGAATACTTTCAGAGGACAATATAAAGGAATCTGATGCAAGATGGACTCAAGGAATAGAAGAACAAAAGCTTTTAGTAAAACGGTAAGATTTTGATTCCAGGAGAGAAAGTAAAGTGAAATTACAAGAACAGTTTGAAAGGGAAGACTTGTAAAGAGAAGCCTTCATAGTAGAAACTTTGGGACAGACATCAGGAATGAGAGTTTGCAGAAAAAGGGAAGAACTAAAATTCAGCATCAATTTGGAGTTCTAAGATTATAGCCAGAAATGTAAGCTTTGGCAGTGAATGAACTCAACTTTCACAAAATAGTGAAGTTCTAATAAAGTAATTTCCATTTAACCTAATCAGTTATACTTAGGAAAGCATCTGAAATAATTTTCAACTGCCGTAAGAAAACAGCGGGTAGGTGAACAGCCCTTAATTAGATAATTTCATTCCCACATACAAGCCCACACATTGAACAAAGTACGGAACAAGGCTCAAGTGTCCTGCACAATGAATGGTCTGACCACAAACCATTTGTCCACAGATTAACAGGCAGTGTCAGCCTGTCAGCAACTTCTGTGTCACTACCATCACTTTCTGCAGCACCGCCAGCGGCAAGAGCTCTTGCTAATATGGAGACTTCTTTGCAAGGGCTGCAATGTTTCCCTGCTGGGTGGCACTGGAGAGGATACACTTTTGCAAGCAAAGCATGACTCCCGTTCAAGCCTAAGGGTAGATTCAAACTGAGTCAAAATACTTACAGCTGCAGTTTCTCTTTCAGCTCAAATTTTAGAATTTTCACCAACCTTTAAGAAAATGTTAAGAAAAAAAAAAATCAGGCAACCTTACAATATCAGGACTAGGACTTAATTTTCCCCACATTAATCAGAAAAAGTAATACTCAAGTGGAGAACTGAGATGTTGGTTCAATTTCTTTATCATTAGACAAGAGTGTCATAACCAATTTTGGACTTGCTTCCTATTCACTTCTTTTAAAGCAGAAGTTAAATTCAGGAACCCTGTAACAAAGTTAGAGTATGAATCACTGGAAGATTATGGGTAAAGTAATATGAAGACATATTACTTTGCTTCTAATGTCTTCTGCCTGTGAGTGCCTACATTTCTGGTTACTCTGTGGAACTTTAATGGTCTTCACGTTTAGAAAACGCTGATAGCCTGTTCTTGAAATACCTCTTTAAAAGGTCGTAATTCCAGTGGCCACAGAAAAAAAAAACCTGAAAGCCGGCTGAAAAAAAAAAGTCCTTTTGAACAAAGAAGTGTTTTTATATTTCCTTTCTCTATCCCTATGACCTTACAGAAAAATGTCTTTTGGCTTAGAGTGTAGGTTTTTATTTGAAAAATAAGCTTGTCAGATGGGGTTTTAAGAGAAAAAATTCTATACTCTCAGATTTTGCTTAATACAGAAACAATTTCATTGATTTTCAGCTGAATTTTTTTTTTGGGGCTTTATTTGTCTTTCTACAGAGAAAGACTGATAGGTTTTAATATTGCTCAAACTCAAGAGCTGGAAATGCAACATTCCCCAGCTCTGCTTCCCTGCTCTGCAACAGTTCCTGGGGGCAAATATTTAGAGTGAATCTGTTATAGGGTGAATTGGAGTATATTTTACCATGAAGTAAGTCTAGCATTGAGAAGATATGAGAATCAAACATAAAACGCACTACCAGTAAGTGTTTGAGCAACACAGTAACCAATTCACTATGAAGACCCCATACTTGAGCATTATATGGCCAAATGCTTAATTCACGTTTGTTACCAGGGCCATCAGTAGTAAAACGTGAATAGCCATTTAAACTTCTTTAAAGTAAGTTTTCCATCCTTTTAGTCCAAGAGTATGTTATATAATCAATGCTTTTAAAAAATCAAACTAAAGAACCCCAAAACAAAAAGGTTTTGGCCTTCTGACTGATGAAAACCTGTGTATTAATACCCAGGACGCAAATATTTCTCTAATACATGCACCCACTGATTAATGTTTTCCGGTAATTGTTATTGTAAATTGTTATTGCAATACTACTATAACACAATCTGGGGCTTTTGGAGATCCTTTAAGGATTTCTCCTTTTTTCCCATTTTAATTGCCATTCACCGTGGCTGCCACGCACATCAAATCACAAACTTACCCCTAAGGGGGCAAGAATTTTTTATATCACTTTCTGTTATTGTTTGCATCCATGATAAAATGTGATGTTTCCTGAAGTTCTGTGAGGTATAAACTAAAGCGACTATAGATACAGCCACGCTACCCCTCACAGACAGAAATACTGGTGGCTATATTTGCATAAGCATTTGCATGTTGGTTTAATACTTACTGAACTTGACTGAAAATATATTACCTGCTTGAATTTGTATGTGGAAACCGAGTCGTGCAAACACTACAAAAAACCCCAGCCCATGCTCAGTAACGCAGCCGTACGGCAGGGGAGAAGGTGTGATGAGACACTTATGTGGAGATGACACCACTCCAGAGTCACCGAATTCCGTTTCTCTCAGAGAAACACGGTCACACGGACCGGAACAAACGCACAAAACCAGAGGCCCCCAAAGCACCGTTACCCCTTAAAATCCGTTACCCCCTGCTCCCACAGCAGCACGAGGCGCCCCCCCGCACCACTCCCTCTGGCAACGGCCAGAGGAAGCCCCTCTGTGACGCAGGCGGCGGCGGCGCGCGGGGCCCTGCGAAAATGCTAGAGCGCCCCCTGCCGGTAGGACGGGGAGGCGGCTGGGGCGGCGGGGAAACCGCTGCGGAAGGACCCCCGCGGCGGCGGCGGGGGGCGAGGAATATCTTTAAAGAACCAAAATCTTACTTTTTTTTTTTTTTTTCCCCCTAGCCATATTCAACTATAAAAGCTACAGCAGGGGATAACTGCATTTAAACTTTTAAATTTTATCTCAGAGACAAGGATTCCTTCCCACGCTTTCTACTGCCACCTGGTAAAAATAGATAGGTTTAAATCAGAGAATCACAGAATGGTGGGGGCTGGAAGGGACCTCTGGAGGTCAGCTAGGCCAACCCCACTGCTAAAGCAGGGTCACCTAGAGCAGGCTGGACAGGAACACGTGCAGGTGGGTTTTGAATATCTCCAGGGAAGGAGACTCCACACGCTCCCTGGACAACCTCTTCCAGTGCTCTGTCAGCCTCAGAGTAAAGGTTTTCCTGATGTTAAGATGGAATTTCCTGTGTTCCAGTTTGTGCCCATTGCTCCTTGTCCTGTTGCCAGGCTCCACTGAGAAGAGTCTGGCCCCATCCTCTTGACACCCCTTTAGATACTTATATGCATTAATTAGATCCCCTTCTTTGTTCTTCTTTTCTCCAGGCTGAACAGCCCAGGTCTCTCAGCCTTTCCTTCATGAGAGAGATGCTCCATTCCCTTGATCATCTTCATAGCCCTCCACTGGACTCTCTCCAGAAGTTCCTTGTCTTTCTTGAACTGGGCAGCCCAGAACTGGACACAGTACTCAAGAATCATTAAGAGCAAATGTTGAGCCAATGCTGTGCTACAAAGCAAGGCCTTTGGTTAAAAAAAAAAGTAGTAAATCAAACTCACAGGTAAATTAATCTTGAGGAAAACTACTCTGTTCTACATGGTAATCAAATGTATATATACAAGGAAGACGGGTGGCTGGGGACTGAAAAAGGTAAATTAAGTGCTGAGTCTGGAAACATCATCCCACCAAGCTCATGTGCTCAACTGATGTATCAAAGTTGAGCCTTGGTCTTTGAAAAGTGACAAACATGTTTGGAAAGCCGAACTGCCATACAAGGGTACGTCTTGTCTTCTGTTTAATATAAAGGATCCTTTAAGCAAGCTGCTGCTTCAATAAATTGTCTACAGTTAAGCGACAGGAATAGAGATTTCGTGCTTAATATCACCAATTATCCTAGCACATAAATATGTATCTCAATCATCATATTTATAGTCAAAATGAAATATTTCTTGAGTGCTGGATGAAAACATTCTGGACGACTCACAATTCCAGAATAACATTACTGACTTGGAATCCTAGAATTAAGGATGTGAATGACACCTAGAAACTCAAACAAATGGGTTGCTTGTCAGAAATGCGGAGAGCGTTGTTGCAGCTCTCACTGCTGCCAGGAAAATGGAGTTGAAGCAATACAACATGTCCTCCCACTTGCATGAAACACTACAAAATATTTAAGGCAAGTATATTTTCCACATCATCCCTCCAGCAGTCATTCAACAAAGTGAAAAATATTGATATCTCTACAGTTTCCAGTGAAATTAAAGAGAATAATAAAACGCCATATTTCTATCGCATGGTTAACAACTTAGGGAAGAATAATGATTTATGAGCATATTTCTATCGTCATTCAAAATAAAGAATCAGCAGAATAAATTATTCTTGTTTATAATGAGCAATATATATGTAAGATGTACTGTGGGTCTTGTCAGTGTTTCTTCAACATGTCAAGAAAAAGAGTAGAATGGAATAAGGAGACAGTCATCATTTCGTTGCTTTTTCTTGCCTTTTTCTAATTAGGTGATTGACAGAAAGAAATCCCCTGTATGGAAAACTCTTGTACAATTTAATAAGGGGTGGTGGGGAGAGAGAAAAACACAGTCTGTAGAAATTTTTTTGCCCATACCCTTTTTGTTCCTTCCATCATTTCCTCCACTTTCTCCACAAAATAATCATTTCATAGAATCGTGGACAGGGAATGTTTCCTCCCACAGCTCTTGGGATAACAAAACACTGCCTAAATATCTCATGTGCCTTCTGTGTTAGAAATGAGCACTTTCTATTTGAAAAAGGCTATGCAAAAAAAAAAAAACAACAACAAAAAAAACCCAACAAAAAAAACAGGACTCGCTTTGTAGTTTGAGAGCTTCTGCGTAACTAAAGTTATTTGTTAAAATTATTTCATTATTATATACGCAACAACTATTTTATAACCTCTAGATACTTCTAAACTGTAATGTTTATATTTTCGGTTTCACTGCAGGAATTTATATCTGGACTTAAGGCCCAAAAAAGTGTAGCTAGACATGAAACAAATATGATACAGAACATTACCATCCTGTATAAAAGCCTTTCCATAAGAGGTGCTGCGTATTGCACACACTGGGGAGCCAGGCACACATTGTACTGGCAAACCGCTGCCGTACAACCCAATACACAACATTTCTCTCAACATTTCAAATCGTCTTTTAATATTGAAGAATGACTGCTACTCTATAGACAGGTACAATACTTCTCACAAACCCTCTGCTGTATTTCAAGAAAGGGTCAATGTACTTTCAGGCATTTCCCTTTACAGAATCACAGCTTTATTCCATGTAGGCTCTTTGGCAGGAGCGGATAGAGCTGACGGAAAAGTCCCTCCAGACTTTTGTTCTTCTTATCAAAGAAAAACAAACAAACAAAGTCATTTTGATGCAAGTTTTTCTTCTCTTTGAAAAGAAAAATTGTGTCTTTTCATATGTTACTCATTTCTAATTTCCCCACTTTCTCCAATTTTCTTCTTATTGTGTTTGTTCTACTTATTTCAGTGGAATAAAGAAAAAGAGGAGAGACTGTGTTTTTCTACCTCCTTTTATTTGCACTTGAGAAGGGAATAATCCACATAAACTGTGTCACAGCATACAAAACATTATTTTCTTTTTCTTTCATTCCAAACAGGGTCTTTTTCCCCACCACTTCTGTTAACTGGTTAACCAGAGGCATAATTTGACGTGATATTTGACATCTTTCAAGTCCCATGGCCCAAGTGTCTTCAGTTCATGCAACGCTCTTTTCAGGATAGCACTCTGTTTGCCTAATTCTGTGAAGAAGTGAAGCAGCAGTAAAAAGGGAAACAATCATCGCTCATCCGAACCATTCCTAGTTTTATGAACAAATGTTTGTCATGCAGCATTTTATTCAATAATATCTTAGTTCTTCTTGTTCTCAAATAATAAGACCAGTAATCATGACACTGGAGCATTGTTAGCACATCTCTGACCACCTGCAAACACTAGGTTTTGTGTTCCTGCTATGCTCAATATTATCCCTAAGTAAATTGTCTGAACTGAAAAGCTGACAAACAAAATAAATAGTGGGAAATGGCTTGAAGCAAAAAATGAGTCAGTAATGAAGTACTAGCACTTTCTGTGACAGCATACTCAGGCTACTGCTATTGTTTCCAGCAATTAAAAAAAAAAAAAGAAAAAGCTTTTAAGAAACAATAGCTATATTCAAGTGAGAAATACTTGTTATGATATTTAAGCTTTTGGTCCCAATCTTACCCCTCTGCTATTGGCATGAGGTTTCATGTTAAAGCAAGTTTAGAGGTGAACTGTGCACTGTCTTAAGCAAGGATGTATTAAACATTGATGATGGTTTCACAAGGGTTAACTGATGGTTTAAGAAGGGTTAACTGGTTTACTTAACCACCTGTGTGATTAAATTAGAAAAGAAAACCAGGTCTGTGACAGACAATTATAGGCTTGCATGTATGCAGGGACAATTGCCTACTGTCTTCAGTAAAAGGCTGCACAGCTACAAGCACTTGTCCTAAAAAATGGCAATATGAGTCTTTGTTTCCCTGCCTGTAGTCTAACGACAAAAGCAGACTTTAAAAAAAAAAAAGAAAGAAAAGAAAAGCCTATGCATTATGTTACTATTTTAACTGTAATTTAAGTCCAGTTCAAATGAGGTAATTAATCATTAGCTTGTTTCTTCCTCAGAAATTCTTTGTAATGCTTCCCATTCTAAAGAGGGTGCACATAAGGACTTCAAAGGAGATGCTTATTGCGAGATCAGAAGTCTGGAATCCATCACATTTGGCTTTCAGCAGTACTGTACTTGGAGTGCTGTTTTCTTACCCATATAAATCCACTGAATAAGAAGACCAATAAGTACAGAGATAGCATTATTCTACACTCCCACTGAGACTGAACAGCAAAAAGAACCCTGGCAGATAGCATTAGCTTTGGCCCTAGACCAAGGGACCTGGCATTTAAGAAAGCTAACAGATTGAATCTGATCTTTATTTTAACAGGGTGAGCACAAGCCTGTGCACTAATCTAGGCCTATTATAGGTATAGGAGGTAGCTAGATCCCTTTGCTGAATTTATGCAGAGGAATAATTACATCTCAGTACAGTAAACATTTCTGACTAGCAGCTTAACAATTTACTCTGCTATATGTACCATGGTGGTATTGAAACAGACTGTTTATTAAAGCAAAACCAGTTTAGCCTTAGGCTTCACCTTCATCCAACACCTCCAAAGCATTTTATGAAAGAAAACAATAGACTTTTCAGGTGTATAAACTGAACCAAATTCTGTTCTCACTACAACATGCAAACTGGAACCAAACCCATTTGACTCGGTGCATTTATAAGAGCAAAGCAGGTCACGGGGGACTACGTTTCTATTAAGCATACAACTATGTCTCACAGGGTTGCTGCACTCAGTGATGCCTTCCTGGCTCAGTCTGTGCTGGCCGCCCTATAATTGTACAAAACATCTTTGAAACTACCCTTGCCTCTATGTTTGAAATACAGTAATCATTCCTAATACTGTTATTAGGGGAAATAAACTGACAGCACAGAAAAAGCTCCCGTCTGCCACTTTTAAATCCATGTCTGCTGTATCTCAGAAAATGTGCTGCAGAATCAGAAGAATTTCAGAGAAAAGTAACATGCTGAAATAATATTTTGGAACAATTTCTATACAGACAATACCCAGGCAAGCAGTCCCTGGCCAGGACTTTGGAGGGATGCGACAAGAGTCTATAAATATCTTGATCACTGACAGTATCTGCACATTTATTTGCTTTGTGTTTCTTCAAATAGTGTAATTACCATCCATCATATTAAGCCATCAGAAAGAAGGTTTAAAACAAGCAAAGGAGGTAGTTTTTCTGTTCAGTGTATTGCTAAGGCTATGGAACTTGTTGCCAAAAGATGTTGCAGAGGCTGAAGTATCACAAAGTTTCAAGGGCAGCCTGGGTAAGTTCATGAAGAGAAATGTGTTTAAGATCATTGACTATAAAGAAAATACATGCTTTTCGGAAAGGTCCCTCCTTCCTTTCAACCACTTGGTGGTTGAAGCAGTCAGAGACTGCTAGGAAGAAACATCATGTTTGCCCTGGGCTGCTATTTCTCCCCAGTCATGTTTTGGGACACTGGGCTAGGCAGAACCCTTGTGCTGCCCTGCAGAGATGCTCTTTACTTTCTTATATTTGTTGCTCACTAGCAAAATATATGCATTCAGCCTTGTCACTCACTGGGGAGATGCACTTTTAGTAAAGTATTCACTTGGGATTGCATATGTTTCTCTCTATAATCTGTTGAAAACTGCAAGGAAAACAAAATCGCCCCACGTTTAACTGGTACTATTTGAAAACCCATCTGCTCTTATTTCGGTCCTCTGTTCCGTCTCAGATTCAAGGAAGTACTTGACATTTTCTAGAATCTGCAGAAAATTTCAAGGCTTATGGGAAAGCTACTTGTAGAAGTATGTGTTCTTAAACTACTCCTTCTGCTTTTGATCTGATTGTGTAGTAGAACCTTACCTAGTAAGTATACACCGCACACAAGATTTTATTTTTTTTTAAGATGCAGAACGTATGATCCCTGTTACTAGAGGAAGAGATACTTCACAAAAGCCACATGAATCAAATCTGTCAGTGATACTCAGACCCTTTTCTTTTTTTTCAGATTAGGTCTTGGTTTTGCCATTTTCATTTACATGTAGGCACTGGAATGAGGAGTGAGCTTTGAAAACACGCAGAATACACCAAAGATTTACTATTTAGGTATTATAGAATTTACCACCTAATGTCCTAGAGTATAGTTTCAGAACACAGCTGCACATACTTGTGTCCCAAGAAATATATATTGTCCATGGTTATAACATTTGGAAGTCAGGAATGTGGACCTGGGATGCCCAAGTTCTCCATCTACTCCTGTCTGCTCAGAGAGGTCACACACATTTGGCAGAAATCAACAAGCATTTACCTTAGCAAATCAGAACACAGCAAAGACTGTTTTAACTACCTTTTCCTTTGCAGATTAATCCTGATCAAAGATGAAAAAATCTTTCTTACAGTTTTGCATAATCTATATTGGCTTTTTACAAATTGATACAGTTTAAAGAGCAATGGAGAAATATAAATCCTATCCCAACTACTCAACCATACAGCATTTAGTGGTTTTTTGGCGTGCCTAAACTCCTACCCAAACTTGTGCCCATCTGCTAGAAAAACATTCTGGCCATTCAGCAAGGTGAAACCACGCTGGCAGATGGTGGCCAGTGATAGACTGTCAAATGCAAATAACCAGTTTCCAAAGAAATACCTCCTAATGGCAAACACCAACTAATTAGGTTGTATAAACCATTCCAAAAACATCCTATCTATTTATATCTGTTGGCAAGATTAAGACTTAAATCATATTTCTGGGCACCTTGCCCCTCCTTTTCTGCTTAGACATCCATTTGAAGTATTCTTCTTAGTATAAAGGGTATTAGCATTCTATTTAGCACCCGAATAATTACATACTCCTTAAAAACCAAACCAAACAAAAAAACCTGTCCATTCACTTCTAAATTCCAGGACGAGGAAATTTAATTGAGTCTGGTAAATCACTGAAACCAGCAATACTTAATTTAATGAAAAGAAAAAACACCTTAGTCTTTTTAAGACATATACTAAAGTTATGTAGTAATAACATTAAGGCAAGGTCTACATTTATTTGTACCCATATTTCTATGGAAGACAGTGGGCTGGATCTTCCAGCATCTCAAATGCAAGTCATTGCACAGTTGAATTTTTCCATTGGGCAACAGTGAAAAGAATAATGGAGTCCAACATCTGCTTTACATAGCACAAATCACTGCCAAGTCAGTCATATTAGCTGTGCACTTCTCTGTACTAATATTCACATTCTAAAGATTAAGAGCCAAAAATATAGAATGAATAACAAATAATTTTGCACATTAAATATATTATTAACACATAAACGTGCATTTCAGCCTTATCTTTCACAGCTCTTTTTAGGTATTAAAAATCAGTATCTCTGGTAAGGCTTTTGAGAAGAAACCACTGGCCTCTATCTCTGTAGAAAGGCAGGCCTGCCTGCCCCGTCCCTGGAAACCAGTGCATCTGCTCTAAGATGTACTTAAGACGAGTTCAATTCATTTGACAGAACTGATTAAGAATGCATCATTATTAACTATGTTTTTCTTTGGAATAATCACTGTAGTGAAACAGAGATTAATGGAGAAATAGTGTACAAATAACTGAATATGCTGTGTCTTTTATCCCATGTCTATTTTTAAAAAAATTCTATGAAGAAAATTTGGCCCAAAATGTCTAGAACTCACTGATTTTTACCAACATATTTACCTTTGTCAGAATTTGCTGTTTACTAGCTTTGTCCACAAAATCTCAGTCAACATATATTAAAAAATCACAGAGATTTTAAATAACTTTTGACAGATAAATTCAATCAAGTGCTAAATTTGTACATTTGCTCCTAGAACACTTTGCTTTTGACTCATAGTGAGGGTTGTTTCGCTAACCTTTTCTGGAAAACTTTGCCTGGGATACAGCCCACAGGCCAGTGAAAGGTAGTGTGCTGTCCTGGTTAAATCAGCAATCATGCTGCAATATAGAAGAAAGCAAATTTTTTATTTTCTGTCAATTAGAATATATTAAGGGAGACATCAAAATCACAAAACACAACTTGCAGCTCTAAAACCTATAAATATGTCATTGAATTCACACATGTTGGGAAGTCAAACTGAAATAAAATACAAAAATCTGCACCAAACTCTGTGGGAATAAAGCATTTAACAAAAGGAAACAAAAAGATCCGGAAACTCCACAGAAGTAACTGTCTGTGTCACAGCAATTAAGTCTTTCAGGGGCTTCCTATGTATATTGTGATTAAAAACAAACACCTACAGGTTGAATTTACAGCTGTGATCAGTGATTAATCCTATAAAGCTTCAGAAGAGGTAAGTTCGGGTGAAAACCACTCCTAGTGGTGTTCAACCAAGCTCAAAAGGAAAAGTTTAGTCTGCAGTTAGAAACACACTGGCAGAAAACTAAACCATGATTTATCAGTCTTCTTTTTTCTGGACTTACTTAGCAGACTGCCCAAGAAGAATGTTAATTCCATTTCACTGACAAAGGAAAAGACTCTATTGAAACTAGGGGAATGAAAATGGGTATTTTTACAGTAGGTTCAAGAAATAGAGTACACAGAATTTCCAGCTGCTGAATAAACACAACAGATCACATACATATATATATATATATGCACACACACACAGATCTGGTAATATTTTTTTTCATTTCACCCTGAAGCATGCTTAAATCTTTCATCTAACATTTTCTATTGAAGGAGAAAGTAAATTATTATTTTTTTAAAGCAATACTGTCCGATGCTTTTGGAAGCCCACTGCAACAAAGGTAAAGGATTCTTCCCTCCCATCTTACATGAGTAGAAGAGGAGCTTTAGAGAATTTCACTGGAGGTAGTGAAATCCCGACATAATAAATTCAATTGAAATTAGCAGTACATTCATCTTTCTGTCATGATCTCACTTGGGACAGTCACAGTCTGCTTCCTTCATGCTTCCCAGTGCACGCACAGGGTTCCAGAAGGATAGGAAGACAAGGCAACAACAGCACATAACAACTTTCATTCACAGTAGGAACGAAGCTGCCTTCGTCAAGCAGCATTTCCACCACCTGCTCCCTGGAGATACCAGAAAGCAAACCCTTTCTACTTGACATAAGACAGCTGCTATTAATGCTACAACAATAATGTACAAAAGGGTCTGGCTTGTGGATCTCATGTAACAAGCTAGTAAATTACAAGCTCCTAGAACACTGGCAAAAGAGGAATCTTAACAATCACGTTAGTAAAGCATTACAATTAAATTTTAAGCTGGCATTACACGTGCCTACCTAGTATTTAAGCTATATAGGGCCTTTAGCATTGTAGAACTCAGTCACAGTTGGCTGGCAACATCCTCCAAATCTTACTAAGTTATTGGGCAAGGGTTTTTCTTTTCAATTCATTTGAAAAAGTCTAATAGTAATTGTTCTCACTGTCATTACTGAAAAATTTCCATTTGGTTTGTATGAAGGTCAGCACTGTAGGTGAAGATTGAACAGTCCAATTCACTCCAATTGATTCAAAATTGCAGATTTTAGTATTAATTGCTTTTAGGACTTTATATATATTCATTGAGATTTCCATAATGATCCTCAAGTGGTTTTCATTTATGAAGATTCCTCTTCCTAAGAAATTGCATTGGTCACAGGCAAACAGTTAGCTCTCTGAAAGCCCTCCCAAACTTTTCTGAATATCTTGCCTGTGTTTTTATGTAACGTGGACATACACCTCTAAATATCCTTTTTTTTTCTCTTGTCTGTGAAAGCTAAATACTACTACCTAATAGCCATAAGCCATAAAAAACATGAGCCCTCTGCCACACAATTGAGCTTTATTTTTGCACTTTTTAATCCATTGGTTCTTATGGAGCCTATTTCATGGCAACACTTGAGATCCCACACCCATGATTATGTAGTTCCCTTAGGATCTTACCGTGAAGCACTTTCTCACATGAATTTTTAAACATGTCAAATAACTTACCACAACCAGATCTCTGTTAGCTACCATCTTGTTGTCAAGAAATTATGGAACACTAGAAGCAAGGCAATATCATTCTATGATAATAATCTTTAAGAGTGAGTCTTGCATATCTGAAACATTTTAATACTTTCAAAAGTGTCCCTCCCTTCCTAAGAGAAAAAAATAAAATTAAAAATGAAAAATGTGTCCATGTTCAAAGTATTATTTAGACTCAGAAACACTGTAAAAACATAAAATAAAGAATATGAGATAAATATTTGCATTCCATTTACAAACATGCTGTATCCTCTTCTGTTCCTATGGATTTCAGTTCCTACTTCCTCCATGGACAGCAGTAAGATTCATATATATGTGGTGAACCTACTATTCAGAAAGACAATAAAGAGTGAATTCCAGTTCTGTAAACACACATTATGGAAAATGTTTATTGTATTCACCATCAGAATTATGACTGATGGCAATTTAAATAAATGCAATGCCCAGGCTAGAGTTAACAACTGGTTTTGATGTGTGATTCATCTATCTCATCCAGTACACCCCTGATACTTTCTACACAAACTTCTTCATTCTGATGTTTCAAACAGGCTTCCTTCCATATCTCTTCAAACCTTTCATCTGAGATGTTCACGCCAATGTTGCGGAGAATTTGTGCAATCTACAAAATAATACAATTCATGTAATTCTGGTCAGCATTTTCTTTAAACTATATAGTCTGGCTTTACATGCATTAGCAATCTGTATATGCCAAAGAATATTTCTCCACTCTTAAATAAAATCTACAGACTACATTCTGTATCCTCAACCATAGATGTTCCTATTTAAGTAAATCTGTATCTTATTGGGATGAAAGCTGTGGTGTACAAAATTGTCTTCAGTCAATAAAGTAATGTTGATGCAACTTCCACATTGGAAAAATCAAACACACAAGATCCAGGGAAAAGTGAATATTTTTAAAAGCCCTAAATCCTGTTTATCCACTGTATTGCAGTGTACTGTTTGCAGTTATCGACACAAATCAGATTATTGTCTGCATTTCAGAGCAAGAATACTATAAGCAAGATCTTCAGTTGGTATAGATAAATGGATGAAGTGACTGAAAACGGTTCACATTAACTTTGGGTCTTGCTATAGTTTTACACCAAAGTAATTCAACAGAATTTTTTTTTTCCTATATTTTCTCACTTGGATGCTTCCTACTGCATGCCTCATTACACTGACCTGTTGACTCATTAGAGGAAGGTGGCTTTAGAAGAATATTGATGTGACTTTTGGTTTTGTTAGTATTAGCAAACATTTGGCTTCTTCAGTTGTATTGTGTGTGTGCGCACATGGGTGTTATATGTACGCTCTGGAGATATTACTCATGCTTTGTTTGTCATCTTTCTCTAAAACTGTCTTTTGTATAAATATAGGCCTGATTCACAGTAGAGCAAATCTGCAGCTTCATTTTAGCCAATAAATCTATGACACTTTATGCCAGCTGAAATTACAGGAGGAAAGAACAGTCTAAATGTTATTTCTTTAAGCATAGGTGTTGTTTCAGTTAAATCAATAACATTACGCATGAGGAAAAGAAACCAGATTTGATCTAATGTCTTCAACAAGCTAGTGAAATTTAAAAGTTAAAATAAAAGTGATATTCCATTACAACATACCACTCCAGGGACCATAACGGAATACATGCTCTCATAACATGCCTTCACCATATTAAAATACAACTCACTCCCAGCCATAAAATAATCACTGACTAAACCACAGGCTATCAAGTGTGCAAATGAGGTGAAACTGACCCTTACCTATTACCAACACAATCATGTTGAATATAAATTACACACTGTTACTCAGTTACATAACTTCTGTTCTCTTCAGTAGACTAGGATGAAATCCAGTGAAGAAAACAGTAGGCCCTAGAACTATTTTGTTCTTTTGTAACATGAAGAGTCACCTCATGAAACTGCTTTATAGTCAGAATTCACATTCATTTCTAGAAGCCTATACAAAAACTGGTAGCACGAATGACTCGGGGGTTTCATATAATGATTTCATTAGCTATTACATGTTTGAAAATATTAATACTCCATATCAAAATAAATCAAAGACTATCACTAAAATACTGAAATAGTCCATTTCAGAAGTATAGGGTGATTTAATACACTTGGAGGTGGTTCTGTACTGAACTCTGTATAGTCTGTATAGTCTACAGTGGAGTATGGCATCTCAGGCCACATCACAACTGCAGAGAAGAGTTCTGTCTCAAGAGTGCTTGACAGGTATAATGGGCTTCTCAATGAAGCATGAATTCTATTTACTGTTAGCTATATTCTGCATGCACAAATTCCCTGCTTCTGAGCTAGATTATAAAATGGTAAATGCTCATGTACACAACATTCTGACAAGCCATTTTATGGATATGTATAGAACATGACACCACACCTTTTACATCCCAGTCACTAATTAGCAACATTTTTTTCTGTAAAATATATACTCAAGATCCAGATCCGCTTTCAAATGTGACTGAATATTTAATATAATGACTAATAGAGGGGGAGAGGCTGTCAAGGCTTCTCTTTTCATATTAGATTGGAATTTCACATTTTGTTACAATTGTCTCATAAATTGTATTTCAGGCAATGAAGTTATCTCTTAATATTTTTTTTCGTTAGAAAATGCCTAAAAATGTAGAAGCAAAAGAGTAAACAATACAGAAGCAGCAGCAAAGTTGTATGAGTATTTATGTGGGAGGAACTCTGGGCTGCGAGACAACAGAGTGGTAGCAATCCCCAAAGATACCGGGTAGAAAAATCATGGAGTCGGCAAGTAAGTCCCTGCAGTCTCACGTCCCATCTTTCTCTTCAGAAATATGAAATGGCACAGCATTGGTGTCTGATTCCCTCTATCCTCTGCCACTGTACAAGTCCTTTGAAGATTTGAGCCTACAACAGTGACTCAACAGAGAATTTGAAAGGTAGATTCAAGCAGTTTGCTGAATTTGCCATTAGCAAAATGCACAAGTTTGTTTGAAGAGAGACACCTTGGGTAAAATTTTCCTCTGAACTATCCCTCTGTGATAGAAACCAGCCTGACACACCTGTAAAAATATTCTTGGGGGCTTTTTAAGACATTTACTCATAGAATAACTTAGGTTGGAAGAGATCTCTGGAGACCACCCACCTGACCACATGATCACAACAGGGCTAACCTTACCATTAAACCACGTTGCTTGGGACCTTGCTCAGAAATTTGAATACATTCAAGGATGGAAATTTCACAAATGCTTTGCTCTTCTCGCATTGCAGAAATGATGAGTCATAGACTCTTAAGCCCTAGGTTGATTACCAACCCTCATTTGACACTGCATTTCAACATGTGAGTAGCAACAACCTGACATACTTCCTTAGATTACTTATTGACATTGGATCTCAGTAAAATTAATATCTATCACCTTTATGAATAATTATGAATGTGAAGAATACATATTTTTGAGGTGGTTGAATGGATGTAAGGAAAGATGGGAGTGCTGTAACAATGAATTTTACAACCTGTTTATTTGATAATATGACTTTCCTCTCCCACATAACTAGAGGTATGCTTATCTTGGAATAACATTCTGAAGAAATGCACTGTACCTCTTCCTTTGGTCTTGTTTTAAAAATGTCTCTTTCATACACTCCCTTTTCACTGAAGACAGAAGGGAACAATAATGTATAAGCATCTCCCTCATCACCATAATTTGTTCTGTCACTGACGCGACGAATTCGAGGAGCAGGAATATCTGAACGAATAGTTGGAACACCACATACTCGATAACCTGTGGAAATCAATCAACAAGTAGCATGGAAAAGCTGGTATGTAAAGATAATGCCAGGGGGATAAAACATTTTGTGTGAAATGAGAACGAATTTGATACTTCTTCTCACATAGGTTCAGTAAGAATTCTTATAATTTTATTCCTCATCTCTTTTTTCATATTTTTAGAATTCCTAGCTTCAGCTACATCATGAAGCATGACAACAGGAAATCTTGCAGTAATATTCTAGTACTTATCCAGCACTTCAGCTAAAAACATTTTAGGTGATTCCAAGAAGATACTGTTCTCCTAAAATCACTAGCATAATTTCTCGAAGACATCTAGAATAACTTTCATGTTTTGAATGGATTAACCATGCCAACCCTCCAAGCCATGTCAACTTTCAAGCCACAATCCAAGCCAAATTTGGTTTAGATAAATTGACTCACTATTGTTCATTAGTAGAACCTGTAGCAATACTTTTTTAACTTGTTCCTTATTTTGTCTTAAATAACACTCGGAAGTGACAAGTACAGTCCGCTGTACTTACAGGTTGTTGGGAGACCACCTACTACAGCATTATACTGAGAATAAGTTGTCTGATAATTGGCAAATACATGATCTGTTGATCTTGTAAGTGTTTTTGGTGTCTTTTCTGAGCTTCCCGCTTCTTTTAACTCAAGATCTTCCTGGTTCAGCAGTGGCTCGACATTCATGTCTTCTGGGAGAATAGGAGCACCTAGATTTTTCCCTAGAAACAAAAATTATGGTACAGGCAGGATTTATAATTATAGACTAACAGGTAAAAACCATTGCTTGAATCCTTGAAAAACTATAAAGTAGATAACATAATTAATCTGCATATCTGATGATTCTATTAAATTTTTAACTTTCTCCTGATTTATGGGACATTCTCAACATGCAACACACAACTCCAGGGTTATGAAATACATTTGTATCTGGTGACAGGCAAGGACTAAGTCATACCCTTCTAAAGGAACACCTAGTCTACACCAGCAATGTCCTTTCAATAGCTGTTGTAAGAACAAGATCGTCCCCAAAGTTTCCCAGTATTAAGCAATATACCTTTTGTAATTATTTTTTCTTCAAATTCTTTAACAGCCATTTTGTCTTTCCAGTTGAGAAAATTTGCAAACTCCAGATAATTAATCAGACCATCTTTATCCAAATCACAATAGTCAAACAAGGAATCCAGGAGCTCATCATCTAGATTCAGATTAAACTGATAACAGGACTTTCGCAGGTCATTCTTGTCTATCATTCCATCACCATTCTATTATAAATAAAATCATACAGTTGTTATAACAGCAATTATTAAAAGGCTCCACCAAAAGTAACACATACCCATATCTGCTTATATGTAAAGACATATGCATATCTGTCTATAGATACAGCTATAGCACCAGGCACACGATTCAGAAAAGTAACGCTGAGTACAAAAAGAAACCCTGAGTAATTTAGAAATTGAAAATCTGAATATAAAAGTGTCAGTAAATAATTTTCAACAAATACTACAGTGATTTGAGATTAAAAGAAAGTCAGTGTGATGGGGTATTGTGGCCAGATAACAATCTAATCATAAATGTTGAAGCAAAGTCAAAATTCCTTTTGAAAGGAAGGCATCAATCATTCTGTATTCATTGCAACTAATGTTATATATGAAATGTTAATTATAATTTTTTTCCATGAGAGAAAATCAGAAAATATATTAAATTCTTGTTAACTCAGTCAAAAAGTACAGCTTGGAAGAAAATGCAAACATAATCCCTTCAGCTGTATCTCTTTTAAGAAGAAATACCAACTTTTGAAGAGAAAAAAATGCTAATATTATTACTGCTTGTAAGTCCCTAGCTTGGTGTTAATTTGGATACTCCAAATACTGTTGTGAAAGGCTCTGTTATGTTTCATTCCATAGCATATCCCAGTATATTAAACATACAATAACTTGCCTTTACAGTCTTCTTCTACATTTGCCTTGCCATGCTTGTCCTTCTTCATGTCTGTATCTCTAGCACAGGAGAACTAATGTCACACATTCCTTCCTATTTTTTCAAAGCACTAACCTTATCATAATGCCTGAATGCTTCTAGTAACATGTCAAAATTCTCATAGTTGGCTTTCTTCAAACTTTGCCGAACTGCAGCCAAGACAGCTCGCTCTCTGTCCTTACCGCGGAGGAACTCACACGGAGCCCGGCAGTGAAGAAGATCACCAACTCCTACAAAAATGAACACTTCCTCTATTAGTTGCATGTATAGAGAAAATGGACATATTAAAAAATGGCTTACAGTCTTAAGGAAAAGGATAGTTTCAGTTTCGAGATGCTGAATTTCAGCACTACTGAACATCTGATACGGCCATTGCATTAAAAAATCAAATGGTCCATATGATGATTTCTGCTCATATGCACTTAATATCAAAAATTTTGAAACATCTTAATATAGCTTCACAAATCCATCCACTGCTTCCAAAAGCTTCTGACAGCAGTAAAAGCTACTTAATGTCCAGACAGTTGAGAGCAAAAGAACATATATTATTAATCTATCACCTCTAGTCTGTCATGTTTCAGGATACTTACAAGAACCAATGGAAAAGCCAATGCAATATTTCAGATAAACCATTGATTTCTAGAAAGACAATGTACTATTTTTGTGTTGCTCTTCCCATTTTCTATGTACCCTAACTTTATAGTAATTTTAAACAATTTGGCACACCAAGCTACAGTCTTCATCTAAGTCCCCAAGACACTCTCTAGACTGCAAGATCATTCACAGACCAGCAACAAATGGCAGCAGCTCATCTAACCCCCTTCTAACAGCAATGTACAAGCATTATTTTCTAACTGTTAATAATTAATTTTTTGTTCAGTTTATTCTGTTGTTCCTTATAGGACAAGCATACCTACACATTTGAAATATTTAACTTTATTACCCTACATAGTAAAACTGGTATAAGCTTGTGCAGAATTTGAAAAAGCCTTCTCTGGTTCTGATTAATTAAATAACTAAGTCACTTATATTTTTTTCTGCCTAACTATTCACTGTATTCCCTAGTCATCAAACATAATATTAAAACACCATCAATCCCAATATTGGGTATTTGTGTTAACTAATTTTCAAAATTTTGTCATAATGAAAGTTCATAATTTTTTATTTTTATTCTGTTTTCTGTCTCTCTGCTACCTTCAAAAACTTATTGTTCTTATTTATTGCTTGTTATTGTCACTCTTTTTATAGAAGTGCTGGAAAAATCATTGAGAGGAAAGTCACATACATTATTTAAATAGCCCTCTTAACCCTGTCATTTAGATGTCAATATGAGCTTTCTACCATTTCTCATTTTGTTTACGTTCATATACAGAGGCTTTAAAAAACAAACCAACCAAAAAATCCACCCCAAACCATGAATCTCCAAAAACTAATGTTTCTTTATTTCTGAAATTAATTTTTTGCCACTAGCAATTTTGATTCTTCTCAAATTTTCCCCTCAAAAACTTTATTGCCACTCTTAAATTTTTGTATTTTGCCTCTAAGACTTTAGGAAAGTTATACACTACACAACTAACACTAATTACTTTAGCATAGTTTCATCAACAATATAAGATTTTATTCTGCCCCTGAACTTACCACATTCATCTGGACGGAGTAACATTCCAAATGTATGGTCTGGGGGAACATTCATAGTTTCTGCTATACTGTCAACAAGCACATATCTTTGTTAATTGCCAAACAGTTTATTAATAGCCACAACAAACCCTATGCTATTATTAAAAAAATATGCTATTATCTGTTACATAATTAGGGATAATGCACATTGGTCACCTGAAATTTATCAGTACTTTGGTTCGAAGTTGCTGTTCCAGAAAAGCATCCCCTTGTAAGCCTGTTTAGAACATTTGCCATTCTTAATATAACACAACTAAATGTAAACGTTAACTTTTTGAACATGTATACTCATTAAAAGGAAAAAACATCCTAGGCTCCAATTTTTTTAAAACAATGACAAAAATGAGTGAGAAAAGTCCTTATAACATATCAGTCAAATAATAGGAATGTTTAGGACAAAACAGATCTCCAACTGAAATAATGTCTCCAAACAAACTACTTTCACCAAAAGTGGAAAAATTGAATCATATCTCACATGCTTTTTTACATGCAATTTTGTGTCCACCTGGAAAACTTGGCCCAGTTTTATTTACTAGAAAATTAAGATGCTATAAGGAACATTTAAAAACTGTTTGTTTCTTAATTTGAAAAAGAGGCAATGTTAATTTTATCTCTATGTTTAATAATTAAAACCATTACATGAATCAGAAATTGCCATCAAAATTGAAAAGAGAATCAATGCTTTGTTCTAAAATACAAAGCAAACAAACAAAGAAAAAAACCCACACAGAGATGGAGGTACTGTGATCTAAAAACTAATATGTGCTTTCTTCTTTTATCACTTTCATATTACACACAGGATGTGGATGGTGTAAAATTCACTAAATAAAACTAGGTTTGCTTGTATCCGTCTTGTAACATTAGTGCTTGGCTTGAGCTTGCGCTGCAACCCATATTCCCTGACTGATCATATTTCCTCATGTTGCTCACCATCCAGGTTACTTCACAGTAAGCTGGGACACACTGAAGGAGAGGGGAGAAACTGGCTCACATTTGTGTTCACTCCCTACAAGTACAATTCTCCAGAGTCATGTGATCTTGAGCTGAAAATCAAATTTTGCTACCAAGGTCAATAATGTTGTTTGTAAGGCTTCACATACAATTTTGCAGAAATCTAGAGCATCTGCAAAGACAGTCTTTGTATACGTTCAGGAGCCCTAGATTTGTAGCACAGCTGGATCCTGACCATGCTGTACCTTAGGAGTACTGAAGCTCTTCCTAAGCATTGTTTTTAAAATTAGAAAGCTCTTCCAGATGACCTGAGGTTTATGAAGCATTGTAATGATTCAACTGAGATCGATATATGCTGCAAGATAATAACAATTTAGTTCCATGTCCTTTTCCAAGGAAGTAATAAAGTGAGAATGCAAGTGATGTAACAAAGATGACCAAAAGTAGTGCCAAAGCAAAATGGTTGAATCTCCAACAACAGGTGAGACATTTCAGCTCTTTCAAACCTTCCTAACCGTACAAGACGGGAAGAAAAATCATGAAGTGTTACAGTGTGCTTCTAATTTGCTTGGTGCAAACATGACCAATTCAGATATAGACCATTTCACCACATAGAAACAATACAGCCCTCATTAGTAACTTGAATACTTATCAGCCTAAATAGGGCAAGTAGAAAGTCCCTTTCTGTAATTGAGTGCTGCAGTGGAAACATTGAACACACAGTTATAGTTTTACCCAAGACAGAAAAAAACATTGGAGACCTGGCAAATGTGAGTGAATTTTGTTCTTGGAAGGTATCTTTGTTTACTTACGGATCAAGGACTTTTCCAAGCTGAGGTTGAAATTTTTCCTTAAAATCGTCACTTCGTTTTGATACAATTTTTGCTGCTTTTTTCCTACAAATTACGAAAATAACTTTCACACATATTTGTTAAACAATATTCAACAATTTTTCAATGCTATTAAAAAATATTGTTATATGTTAGAAGGAAACAGCAACTCCTCTGCGAGACAAACGGAAAGTTAGTAATTAAAAAATCTTGCCATTTAACATTGAAGATGTCTTTACATAACCCTAAAGACATGTCAAGTGCTGTTATATTACGCTGGAACTGATTTGGATAAATTATTCTGAAAATTACTCCTCACATTTTCTGTTCAGCTCAATATAGCTAAGGATGGGATTGTGAGATGTAAAATTATCTTCAAATATGAAGACTCTTCTTGAGAACTCACACCACTAATTAACTAGCTAACTCATTGCAACTTACGATTCCAGATCACAGAGCCAATTTAAGGATTTGGATACATTTCGCCCATCATCAAAGTGAGGGGTTTCTTTTCCGTAAACAAAAAACTTGCTGAAGTTTGGTGAGTCATACTTCCTATTTTTTGGTTCCCCTGTGGAAAAAGTAAGCATTTCAACCTGTATAAAACACCTCAGGAAGAAAAATGTACTAAGTATCTTCATTCTTAAAACAAAACAATGAAGCAGCAAATAACTAATTAACAATGCTGTTCAATTAAGGAGAACTAATCTGCATTCTCCATGTTTATTAAGTAGTTAAGAATAATCTTATTGTCAAAAGTGAAGATAAAAGGCAAAATAAAAAGCAAAAACTGCTTTAGTGGTAAAATAGTTTGATGTCCTTTTATGTTTGACTAAAGACAAGCCCAAATGAATTAATGAAAACATACAAGATAGCCTAAATAGTGAGGGTCACAAACAAATCACTTTATAATGTCCATACCTGAGAAGAGACGTACACCATTTAATTTACTACTTGTTAAAAATGAAAATGCTAAAAAGAAAAAAAATGGTTTTGAGGTGCTGCACTTTCAGATATACCCTTGCTATGTTGACTTCAATGGACATTTTGCCACTGACTTCACTGTAAACAAGACACTGCCCTTCCTGTTTGTGAATCTATTAATCCAGTCTTGCCTGTAAAATGAAGTTTCACATACAAGAATATCACATAAGTACTCTACATAAGTGAGCTGCAAGCACATATTTCTTCCTGCTCTTTTCAATCACCTTTTGAAAAGAATGGTAATTAGAAGTTTCAAAAAATATTGTTCAGTGCATGCTTTCTAATAAGGTCTTCCTCTAGCTGTATGTTATTGTTATTGTTCAAAAATGTGGCACTCAGATGACTTTTTTTTTTGCGGTCTGTCTAGTTTTGGTTTGGCCTCTGCATGATCTTGTGGATGGAAGTTACCAAAGGAGACAGAAATAGGTAATGAGTAATTCCACTAAAATACCTAATAAAGGTGGGGAAAAAGGGAAATAAAATTACAAATTTGTACCAATTTATACCTATAGTATAAAATTGTACCAATAGTATTTGTAGTAGAATTTCTCAATGAGAGAACACAGTACAGTAATTTCAATTCTATGTAACTGCTTCCATGGAAAATTTCCATTATTACAACTGAAATCTCTATTGAAGTTTCCCATCTGTTTGGCCTACACCTACAAAACTGTTGGTACTAGCGCAGTGGGCAATTTTATTATAATACTATTCTTACAGAGCAGCAATGTAAGTCTCAGCCTGTGGAAATGATGGAACTGGGAAAAATAGAAGTGGCTGCAAAAGTAATACATGTATTTCATTTCAGAGTGCTATTTGTCACTCTGTTCCTGTGCAGACCTATGAAATAAAGGGTAACCATCCCTGAGCAGACCACTTCACACAGGTACAGCCCTCAGAGGCTGAAACAGTGGAAGGGCAGAGACAGAGGCTGTGGGACAGAGTCACAGGCAGGATGCTGTAGGCTGAGGAACCTGCACTCCAGAGAGCCAGTCAGCAGCCTGAAATTTCTTGTAACCACGGCCTGATGCTGAGCTCCCCATCAGAAATTCTAACTGCCCTGAAATTATGCTTGGATCCTGATAAAAGAGAGGAACTAGAGGCAAAAGTACTGGAATGGGTTGGGCTCACAGGCTGTGGCTTTCAGCCTGAGATTGCTATCAATGGCATAAACACCACCAAACTCAATAAGCAACCAGGGCACCTATGAGTTTACAGTTTCCTGGAAATACTTTGCTCTTCAAATAGCAGCCAACAAAAATCAAGCTTCCAACACCTCCATTTGGTTCTTACACTGCGTAACACACCCACCATGAAGCAATCCACATTTCTAGAAACAGGTCATGCTCTCTTGGTTCCATATGAGGGTTTTTTCACATCATCACTTTTCCAAAGAATTTATATTATACTAATACAGTAGTAAAAAGTAAGAGTTTATATCTCCAAAAATAGCATACAGTATGTGTTGAAGACACACAAGTACAAGTACCTTTATTTATATTAGAACTTTTCCTGCTGTTCCTTATTAGCCCTTGAACTTACCCACAAAATAATCATTGTGTGACACAACATACAGATCATGTCCTTCTCTGGAGTCTTTATCCACTTCCTCAAAAGTTTTTGGTGGATTTATGAGCTCGCCAGCTGACACATCTGGAAAGTAAGACATAAACATATGGTCGGGGAGGTAAGGTGGATGGGTGTTTTGTGTGGTTGTTTCCTAATTTCAAACAGTATCTTGTCAGAGAAGATGCTACTACTGTGAAAGAATGATACTTTTTGCCACGTTTCTAGTCAATCTATAGGAATCTTAGATCATAACGACATGGGACTATGGGGAAAAAAAATCACAGAAACTGAGATGAAGATAACTGTTGCAAGAGAGCTATATGGTCAACGCATTTGTGATTTGCTCTCATCTATGGAGGAAAGACTCACAGATCAACGTAAAATCTTTTATTAGACCTATTAGTATAGTTGGGAAAAAGACGGTAAGTTATCAGCTACCAAAGCAGTTCTCCAGGAAAATCTACAAAGACAGATGTGGAACAGAGTCCAGAGCCCTACTAGCTACCATATGTTCTCAGTTGCTTGTTTGTTCATCATAACTGAAAAATACTAGTACATTTTTATGTCTTTCAATAACTGCTATAATAATAACTTTTCTATTAAGCTGGAATTGTTGGAAGCATAGAATATGTACAAGACACTAAATTGCAGATTATTTTGTTTTTAGAAGACATATGTTTTAACAATAAATTTTCCTACCTTGGACGACTTTTGTTCCAAAAGTAGTATTAATTATATCCAAGCCCTCAGGTAACATAGCAGATTGGTCATGTGATTTGCCCAAGGGTGCTTGACGATTACTAAAGTAGATTGCTTCTTTTTTGTCTTGTATGATTTGTTGAAAATTAGTTTTAGGGAGTGGATTTATCAATGAACCTGCCTGAAGACATCACAAACAACACAAGAGACAGGAAAACAAGCCAATTTTAATCTTTCACACATCAATATGGTTATCCCCCTCACACATACACAAACAAAAGTTTAGTCTTAAGTGTTCTAATGAGACCTTATGTGATTACAGTGACATAATTTTTATCACCAAGTTGCAAAACAAAACTGTATTTTCAGAGAAGACCACTAGTAACCAATGCTATGCTAAATCTCCAACTAAATAAAGTACATATGGTGCCAGAACTTTTTATTTTTATGCGAGTTTTCCCACTTGCAAATTTATAAAATTTCAGACTGCAGCCTTTCCAATCTTAGCATATATTAGAAAGTATAGTCAAATTATAATATGACCAAAAGTGAAGTGTGAAAATTATTATAGTTATAACATCATTGGAACAAAGTCTTCTGGTGCTTTATTACTAAACTACTTTTGAATGTTATTTAAAGAAATACTGAAACCAGTAGTAGCAAATACAATTGATCCAAACCCACACTTGGACAACTCACTAAGAGTCCAACTCTTCCAATATCGAATTAATAATGCAAATTGAAGCAGTCTTCAACAGATGGTACAGGCTAAACAAACCAGTCCATCCAACATAAAACTTCTGAGCTTTATGAGTTTTACTAAGAACCTGATTTTTTTTCATTTTGGGTATGCCAATACATGTCCTACTCAATATATTCTAGTATCAGGACTTACATGTTTCAACCTGAAGACTTATTTTTGAGACCTGAACTCCTCTTTGCCTCAACTTCTTCGTTTGTAAAATTAAAAACAATAATTAACAAGCCCAGCTGATAAAATGCATCATAAAAGTGTATTTTGCTAATATAAACACCATTTTTAGAGATATGAACAATAATTGTGTGATAAAATCACCAATGATCTCTTCAGTTGTTCAACTACATCTTACAGAAATAATTCCTGAAGCAGACACACAAAGTAGTCTGAAATATTCAAAATGTCACTTTCTAGCTAACAAAATCAGTTTCCACCCAAAGGTAAGAAAGAATACATAATAATCATACAGAACCATATGCACGTACTTACATAACAGTTCTCTTGCTAAGAGTGCACAGGTTTTGCCTCTGTCATCAGTAAAGAAGAAAGCAGTAAAATTTGTGGGTAGGAGACTAATCATTAACTTAAAAGTTGAAACGAAATTAATAATTCAGTAGTTATTGCAAAAGTTATTTGATAAAAGTCACTGAACTTCATGTGTTTTCCTATTCAATCACACTAATTAAATCCTATGAACTGACTTCAGAAATCAGATTCACAGTGGTGAAATGCTGCAGTGTAAATCACTCAGCTATGCACCTTTATCCCTGACTATGAAGAAATCAGTTGCTCTTATTAAAGACATTCTTAAGGTGTCCATTCTTAAACAGAAGTAAATGAGTCACATTCTTACACTGAGTGAAGAACGTGACTCTTTGCCATGTGTCAAGTGAGCTGCAATGTCAGGATCATCTGCTCTGCCGTAGAATATTCTTTCAACACCAGGAGCTGGATTTGTTGTATTTCGAAACTTTCGCACAGTAGTTGGAGTAATGGGCTATATATAAGGCAAAGCAAAAACAATTTTACACCAGATATTCACAAAATAATAATGAAAAGAAAATGTACTGCAGCCATTTCAGTGTGATTCTACAGAGGTAAGAACAAAACTCGAGGACGTTTTAGTGCTGTAACTCATGTGTACACTCCTGCAGATGCTGATATTCTGACCACAAGGTCAACGTGTCCCAGCCTAAATTTTATCAAACCAGCAACAGAAGTAACAAGAGAGCTGCTAAGTTTCAACTCTCTGGTTCCATCTTTAAGATGGGTAACAGCTTCTTCGTGTATACTTCATGAAAAGCGGATGTTACATTTACCAACTTCAGAAACCTTTAATCTGATTCACAACAACTCCACCATCAATGAAGCAATTTCAGAAATTATGTTAACCACAGTTTGGGGTTTTTTTAATTACCCTTTTACAGGAACAGCTGCTATTTAAGGGATCCATTTGTGTTTCAGTGCCTTCTGACTCTTTAGGGGCTTTGGGAAGGGCCAGTGGGAAGCACAATTCTGAGGCACACCCTTGATAAAGAAGGGCTGCCTCCATCAGAAGTAACAATATATCCTAATAATAATCACTATAATTCTATCATGAAAGAAAAACAGTCTAAAACAATCCTATTTAGTCCCACCTAGGCAGGCATGGTTATTTTGTAAAACACGCAGAGTGAAAAATAACTGCCAGAAGTGTTTTACAATCCTATTCTCTATGATTCTCTGTAACAAAAAGTAACATTCGGGAAAAAAAACCCACCTAGTTTCTAAAGAGAAGGGTTGTAGAAAAAGTGACCAAGGTTTCGCTGGTATTTTTTTTTATTTTTTTTTTTTAGGGCCTGTCTCAAAGCACAATCACTAACGGGAAATTACTACAGAAGTTTCACAAGGAGCATCTGAAGAGCCAACTCACCCTGGGTAACACCTCAGTGAGGCAACTCCCAGCCGTCTCGCCAGCGGGAAACAACTTTCCAGCCTAAACAATACAATCAAAAAATAAGACATAACCCAACCTCTTGTACTAATGAGCACAACTAGTCTGTCACCTGATACCTCGCACGAGACGTTGTCTAATTGTCCCCCGTTTTGATAAGAGGGGAAAGAAAAGAGACTAGGGGCATTTTTCGGGGGGAGAGAAGGGGAGATGTGGGGAGATGCGCCCGCCTGCCCCACAGGCTGCCTCTGCCTTCAGCCCGCAGAGAGACCCCCGCCTCGGAGAGGCGCAGAGGGAGCGGGCGGGACGCTCCGGGGCAGTGGTGGGACCCCTTCGGCGAAGGCACTCACGGCCGACAGCTCGGGAAACCTGTCGGTGAACTTCCCCTCGTAGATGGGCCGGAGCTGCCCCGCCATGGCGGCAGGGGGCCCGGCGGCCGTTTGCCCCGCTCGCTTGGTAACGGCGCCGGAGGCAGCGGTGGGAGCGCCCGCGTGGGGCGGGAGGGGCGGCCGCCCTCACAGCCCTCCCGCCATCTCCCTCGCACCCGGCACCCGCTGCTCATTCCCCTCACAGCCCTCCCGCCATCTCCCTCACACCTGGCACCCACCACCCTCATTCCATCTCCCTCACACCTGGTACCCACCATCCACACGCACACCCCTGGGCTCCCAGCCCTGGAGAAAGTCAGGAAACAAACTGCATTTAGGCTATTTTGTAACTCTCATGTTCTAAGAAAATAATTAAGGTTCAGGTGCAGATGTATGTTTCCTAGACCAGGGGTCTAAAGTCCTTGAAAATCCATCAGCTTTCAGACAGGCAGGTTAAATCATCTTTGGTTGAAAGAAGGTCTTACATGGTCAAAAGTCTGCTCAAACTTTAAATCTTTATTAATTGTTCTAATGAAAACAATACAGCCCCTCTCACAAATGTCATGTGTATAAACATATAAATCATAGAACCATAGAATGGTTAAAGTTGGAAAGGACCTGAAAGATAACCTAGTTTCAACCCCCTGACATGGGCACAGCCACCTCCCACCAGACCAGGTTGCCCCATCCAGCCTGGCCTTGAACACCTCCAGAGATGGGGCATCCACAACTTCTCTGGGAAACCTAATCCAGTGCTTCACCACCCTCACAGTGAAAAGTTTCTTGCTAATATCTAATCTAAATCTATCCTCTTCCAGTTTGAAGCCATTACCCCTCGACCTATCATTACATGCCCTAAAATATAAAATATTTTATACCAAGTCTGTTCCTCTAGAGAAAACTGTAACTCCCACCTACGCAGCTGCACAGATGAGGGTGACAGAAGCCTGTCAGCACTACCCATATATCAGGATGCATGAGCGCTCATCATATATTTAATCCACTGTATTTGCCTTTAAGAAACAGATGCGGATTATTTCAGAAAAGCAGGGTGGGTAACACTGAACAAGTTTCACTGCTGTTTATAAGCCCCCCTCAGCTCTACAAAGACTTCTCCTCTCAGGTGACATTTAGTAAATGCTCCTCTTCTTCACAGCAAAACCTCTAAATTTAATCACATCCTGCTCCATTCTCTATAGTCCTGTGACAGCAAAACCAATTTTAGATAAACATACAGACCTGAACTGCAATTAATTAGCAAACATTACCAGCTGTTGCCATTTTACTCTCTGCTCTAACATTTGTTTGATAAGGATTTAGAATGAAGGAAGCTAAACTAAACCTGAATTCTCAGTGACTCTTTCTTACAAATGGGAGGTGAGAGGCTCGGGCAGCGATTGCTCTGATGACGGGGGCACCGATGGTGCGTGTCAGTTCTATGATCAGCAAGCTTCTCACACGCCTGGACATAGCTTAATCTTCTCCAGGTAATGTATATTATCATCAGCTATTACCTAGCCGTGACAGTTGCTGTCGGCCTTTTTGAAAAGTCGGTGTGTTTTTCTGCTGTAGACAAGGCTGGACAACACTGCGAATACAGAACATCCACAACCACTTGGGAACTAAAGAAGCTCTCGTAAACTCTTGACATGCTCAGTTCATTTATACTTCAGTCATATTTGTTGTTACTTAGAGTGGTCCTGCTAAATAAAGCAAAAAAAATTTTTAGTTTAATAAAGAAAATAAAATTATCGGTTACATCTTGCCTTGTGATCTGTCTGGTGCAATTTCTATCTAGTAAAGGCTAAATCGTGGTTTGAACAAAACTGCAGGTGTTAGAAATCAGGGATGGATGTGATCTGATTGAGAAGAGTAACTGGGTAAAGATAAAGCTGTCAGAAGAGGGATCTATTTATACTGAGGAAGAAGAATTATACAGTAATAGCAGGACACAGGAAACTAGGACTTGAATTTTTATTCTTGTTGCATTTCTAGCTGGCTGTCTACCCGTGCTCAAGGTATTACCATTTTTGTACATTGTGTTATTTCTGATTTATTATATTTTATGGATTTTTTTCTCCAGTAGGTGGCTACACTTGCTAATTGAAAGAATCCACTCCGCCCCGATGGAGTGGGTTGTGTCAAAAGCAGAAAAATAGGACCTGGCCATGTAAAAAGAATGTCTGTTGCAGAAGCAAGTAGAGCAGAAGACCTCAGCCTTCTCTGATTTGCCTCTGTTTTTTTTCAGCAGAGGTGCAGGTCCCTGTGAATCAATTTGAAACCTACTAACACCACACATGGCTTCTGTGGGCTGTCTTTCACACATCTCTTGGAAGTAGACCCTAAACCCCCTCAGACCAAAAACCTGCTCTTCAAAATGCTCTTGATTTGCTAGCCTCTTTGAGGAAGAGGGAAACGCCTCACTGGCTGCTTTCCACGAGAAATGCATCCAGGTGCCAAAGAAAGCAGGAAAACATTTTTAACTGCAGAAGCTGCTTCTATTATAAATTACTGTTACAGAGTGGACACTGTAGAAAACTGGCTAGTAAAAAGGCAGAGAATACACCTTTTCCACCTATATAAAAAAACCACTCTACTATTAATCTCTAAAAACGGTATTCTTTAAAATGTGAATCTCGAAGTCATAGAAATAAAATAGTCATGGATGGACCTGGAAACATTTTGCCTTCATATGAATTGCATTAAAAGTATCTTGGATTCAGCCTGGTAAAAGCCAGGCTCAGTGCACTCTCAGCATATTATGGATAGACACACAATATAAGAAAAGCGAGTAAAAGCTGAAGTTTCTTACCTCTGTTTTCTAGATATTTTCTTAAGTCCACAGTGCAGATACAAACTGTGAACTCAGAGTTCCCTGTAGGTGTATCCAATGAAAGAGCAGCCCCTTCTCCCTACTTTTCTGCTTGTTTTAGGAATGTGTGTCATATTAATTCCTTTTTAGAATAGAATTTAGTTGGTGTAAAGGAAGAATATTGGTAGAGTAGGAAGAATCTTAAATTTTAAAGAAACTGATGAATTAACAAAAAAAAATATTGAATCTATTTTAGAAAAAAGATCAAAACTTTCTTGACTATATCATGAATTTGTCATGTCCTATGTCAAAAAATCAAATCTCCTGAGAAATGTGTTTTGGAAAAAGCTAAACAAAATATTGCCTTCTACAGCAGTATTTTTTAACTAAACAGTGCTTGTCATTTGAAAGTTACCACTATTTGCTGATGTCCAATTCCCACAATACAGTGCATTTTCTGTCTTGTTCAGGCTAAAGCTGAGGAATGGAAACTTCCTAAAACCCTGCATTTTACTTTCTTTATGAAGCACAAAGACCCCATGTTCTGCAGCACAGTTCTCATTCTGACTATGGTGCTGGTGTAGATGAGTAGTCAAAACACTAAGTTTGGAATTTCCTAAGGTCTCTGAGGCCAGAGAGCCTGATGTAAAATGCTGCAAATTTTGTGGAACTCGTTAAGGACAGTAGCCATGCTGATACATTTTTGCTGCTGTTATTGTCTGGTTACTTTCACAGGTTTTATTCATTTCGTGTATGGATAGAAAATGACTGCTTTCTATGTGTTGCACACGTTCTATATGCTATGATATGACCAAACCAATGGATGTACAGAGAAAATATACCCAAGCAGAGATAGAAGAAAGACAGAAAAAAGTATATTATAGCAGGTGGAAACATGAAAAAAAATACTGGGAAGTTCAAAGAGAATAAAGAGATTCTGCATGTCCTCTAAAATCAACTTCTATTTACTATTACACAAATAGAGTCAGATTTAAACACAAAAAGACTGAACAGAGCAGATTATTAAACATTGCAGAGAAATGTTGAAATAGACAGAAATCCATCTGGTGAAATCATGACCCCCAAACATAAAACTTTTTTGTTAACATCATCCAACAGAGTTTGGATGATCCAAATCACTTCTGGTATTTGATGTATGACCCAAGATGACATCAAATATGAAAAGATAATCGCTGATAGAGCTATCCAGGTTATTTCAGAGCTTTTCTTAAATAGCTATTTGTCCAGACAACAGAAGAAATTCTTCTTCACCACTAACATTCACAGAGACCTGTCAAGCCCGAAATAAAGTAACTGCAACTTGGTCGTTTGGTTCCTGCCACTTGGGTCTCCTGCCTCTATTTCACACGTTCTCGGTGAACCTTTGCTGTTTGCTGACCCTGTATGTCAGCGTCAACCAGCTATAAACAGTTTGGTAGTTTCACAAAGCAAAAGAGACAGACTATAGCTCTGCCATCAGGGAGTTAGTTGGCCAGTAGGAACCTCAGGCGTGTAACACATGTTTTCTAGCAGCACACCAGTATCGTAGCTCAGCTGTTGTAGGCTCCAAGTCTCAGCGTATATCCATCACAGGATACAAAACATGGACCACATACATACTTAACAGACAAAAAGTGTGTGAGATTTGCGCTCACGCTAGTTGTGTCAGCAAAATGGCCTACTGGAAGGAATATTAAGTCTGCTCAAAGGATTTTGAAGAGAAAAAATCTCTAATCTCTCATGTGAAAGTAATACATTCTTTGTCTTCTCTGAATTCATACTCCTTTACTCTAGACTGCACCAGATCTAGTCACAGCTGAAATGGTTCAGTCAGTTGAGCCACTACAAAACTACATCTTTTTGGTGACTAATTTTTGCATTAAATCAGCGGTTGCTGCAACTCAGTCTGCAGCTGTAGTGTACCACGACTTACTCAAGAGGTGCAAGCTTGCAGCTGGAAACAGAAATGGAGTGGGATCATACCTTCCTTCAGTGGCTCTTCATTTGAGTAGACTGACTGAATCATCAAATGCCATGTATGACATGAGCATTTAATCTCTAAATTGAATTTAAGTTCCAGTTATTCTAAAGATTCACAGTCTAATTTTATTTTTTTTTTTTCATCCAAAACTGTCCATATATGTACTGGTATGTCTTTACTATAAGCTTCAGCAAACTCAAAGCTCAGAAAACTTACATACTTTCAGACATGTTTCTCTTGTCTGGCATTCTACATCACTGGTGAACTCAAAATTCTTTTTCACTTCTTTTAAGTTACATATTGGCCTTACAAAAAGCATTATGTAAGTGATTAACTTTTACTTAGTAAAGAAGAATGGTGAAATCATTACTCTGAGACCAATCTGTAACAATGGAAAAGTACATAGAAAAGAGGACTTGAAGAAGATGAAAAGGAAAAGAGGAGTCTAGTTTTATTCCATTCGCTTCAGTAATTTTTAAGTATTGATATGTCCACACTAGGGAAGGGAAAAAAAGACAAAGAAAAAGGAAAACACAAAAGCAGACAGATATGAGATTTGTTGATTTCTCTCTCATTCCACAAGGCCATCGGCTATAATATTTTACAAGTAATGGGATATTTCTAAAGCTGCACTGAAGAGTGGAGATGATAAAAAAAAAAAAGGCTGTGACATAACTGCTTATACCCGTCTTTCTTTTCTCAGCATATTTCTAAAGTAGCAGCAACAACAGGAGAAGATAAACCTGCATTGGCAAGAGGACTGACTGGACAACATATATTTTATGAATGAATGGCATAATGAAGTCTCACCTCAGTATAATACTGGCCATAGGCTTTCCCTAACTCAATTTTTGCTTCAGTTAAATACACGTGGTTGAACTAAAGCATATTTTGAGAAGACAGAAACATCATAGATGTGGTGTTGGGGGATATGGTGTAGGGGAGTACTTTAGAGTAGGGTGGATGGCTGGACTCAATGATCCCGAGGGTCTCTTCCAGCCTAGATAATTCTGTGATTCTGTGATCAAATCTTGATTCAGTCATTCAATTGTACCAATGATTAAATACCATTATTGATAAACTTATTAAATGTCTTCACCATCTCTATTTTTTATTTCCTTGTAATGCCAACTAGTAGACCTTGTTAAATCTGCCAGACCGAAGAAACACTTACCATCACTGTTTTGTTTATAAGTCCACTTATAGTCTGAGACCAAGTGATCTTTACCCTTCTCTCTGACAAGGTCAGCAGGTCTTTCCATCTTCCACTATGAGGCAAGTTTTCCAGTCTTTTAACTGTTCTTAAAGGCCATCTCTGAATTATCCTCAGATTTTTCAGTATTATTGCTTAGTTATTGACATAAAAAAGGCACATAAGATTACAAAAGCTTCACAAAATACACCACTAATGCAGAAACACAATGATATATGGTCAATAATCTCTACAGCAAGGTGTGCTATTTAATATTTGCATGTATTATGTCAGATTCTTTGTATCCACCTACAAAGTCATCAAGACTTGCTCTGTTAGACACCTGTTCTCTGAAGCTGTAGCACACTCCCAATAATGAGCCTATCTCTAAGGCTTTATCAGTGGTCGTTCAATTTTTAAAAAGTTGGGTAAACTCCCAATTGTAATTAATATTTTCCTGTGTAGTTCCTTCTTTCAACTCCTTTGACTAACAGCTTTCAAAACCGGTTCTTTTAAAGCATTAAACCAGGACTCTTCTGTGTGCTACCCACCTCCCACCCTGGCATCTCAGCAGCCTCCTTGGGCCGTACCACACCCGCAGTCCCTAGAAGACAGGAACAAATGATGCTCTATGGCTCCCAGAGACTCTTCTTGGTGTCAAAGAGAATCACTGAATGGTTAGAGTTGGAAAGAACCTTAAAGATCATCGAGTTCCAATCCCCTGCCAGGGCAGGGACACCTCCCACTAGACCAGGCTGCCCAAAGCCCCATCCAGCCTGGCCTTGAATACTTCCAGGGATGGGGTCCACAGCTTCTCTGGGCAACCAGTTCCAGTGTCTCACCACCCTTAGCATCCTATCACTACACTCTTTAGGTACTGGAAGGCCGCTGTAAGGTCTCCCCGGAGCCTTTTTTTTCTTGAATACTTCCAGGGATGGGGTCCACAGCTTCTCTGGGCAACCAGTTCCAGTGTCTCACCACCCTTAGCATCCTATCACTACACTCTTTAGGTACTGGAAGGCCGCTGTAAGGTCTCCCCGGAGCCTTTTTTTTTCCAGACTGAACAACCCCAATTCTCTCAGCCTGTCCTCAGAGGAGAGGGGCTCCAGCCCTCTGAGCATCTTCATGGCCTCCTCCGGACTCACTCCAACAGGTCCATGTCCTTCCTCTGAGGCGTGGGACACTCCGGAGGATCAAAAGCTCCAGCCTCCCACCCTGCTGATGGGCCGCCCTTTGTAGTCGCTCCTCGGCTACGAAACACCGCCAGACAAGCGGGGCCGGGGCCGGGGCCGGGGCCAGCCCTCCCCTCCCTCAGGCCCCGGGTCGACCCGGCCGCCTCGCGTCTCTCCCTGAGGCCTCCGCGCGCGTTGCGGACATGGCGGGGGCGGGTGTGGAAGGGGCTGCAGGCCGCCTCGCGTTGCCATGGTAACGGCCGGGACCGGGCCGGGGGGGGTAAGAGGAAACAAAAGGAGGAGAGGGGGGGAAAGGAGTCACATGACGCGCAGGCGAACCGGAAGGGCATGCCGCGTGCTGGCCGTGACGTGGCGGCGGCGGCGGAAATACGTGTGTGAGTGTGTGTGTGTGTGTTTTGGTCGGGGCAAGAGGCGGAAGTCGGCGGCGGCGGCGGCGGGCTGGGTGAGGCACGGCTGCGCCCCCGCCCCTCGCC